>NW_009722065.1:0-5044 GCF_000703405.1 Apaloderma vittatum | reverse complement strand
AAAGCCTCTCAGTAAAGAAATTCTTCTCTAGGCTAAACAGCCCCAGATCCCTCAGATGTTCCTCATACAACACATGCTCCAAATCCTTTCCCAGCTTGGTAGCCCACCTCTGTACCCTCTCCAGCACCTCAATGGCCCTCTTGTAGTGAGGGGCCCAAAATTGGACAGGACCCAAGGTGAGGCCTCACCAAAGCCGAGTACAGCGTCACAATCCCTTCCTGGTCCTATTGGCCATGCTATTCTAATACAAGCCAGGATACCATTGGCCTTCTTGTCCCCCTGGGCACACTGCTGGCTCCTGTTCAGCTGGCTGTCCATCACCTCCCCCCCGGCCACCCCCCCAGCCACTCCTCCCCAAGCCTGTAGCGCTGCTGGGAGTTGTTGTGGCCGAAGTACAGGACCTGGCATTGGGCCTTACTGAAACTCATGATGTTGGCCTTGGTCCAGCGATCCAGCCTGTCTAAATCCCTCTGCAGAGCCTCCCTACCCTCAAGCAGATCAACACTTACACCGAGCTTGGTGTCACCTGCAAACTTACTAAGGGTGCACTCTATCCCCTCATCCAAATCATTGATGAAAATGTTAAATAGGACTTGCCCCAGTACCGAGCCTTGGGGGACGCCACTCATGACTGGCCACCAACTGAATTTAACTCCATTGACCACAACTCTTTGGACTCAGCCATCTAACCAGTTTTTCACCCAGCGAAGCATATGCCCATCCAAGCCAAGAGCAGTCAGTTTGTCTGGGAGAATGCTGTGGGCAACAGTGTCAAATGCCTTACTAAAGTTAAGGTAGACATCACTCACAGCCTTTCCTTCATGCGACAAGTGGGTCACCCTGTCACAGAAGGAGATCAGGTTTGTTAAACAGGTCCTGCCCCTCAGAAACCCATGCTGACCTGGTCTGATCACCTGGTTGTCCTGTATGTGCTGCATAATAAAACTCAGGATGATCTACTCCATCAGCTTCCCTGGAATTGAAGTCAAACTGACAGACCTGTAATTTCACAGATTATTCTTCCGTCCCTGCTTCTTAGATGGATGTTATACTGGCTGACTTCCTGTCAGCTAGGACCTCCCCAGTCAGCCAGGATTGCTGATAGATGATGGACAGTGGCTTGGTGAGCATTCTTGCCAGTTGTCTCAGGACTCTAGGATGTACTCCGTCTGGCCCCATAGATTTTTGGATATCGATGTAGAGCAGCAGGCCCCTTACCGTGTCCTCCTGGTTTTTGGGGTGGACGTTTTGCTTCTGGCCCCTGTCTCTTGACTTGAGGGGCTGGCTTCCCTCAGTAAAAGTGTTTCTATTAGTAAAGCATGAGGCAAAGAAGGCATTAAGCACCTCATCTTCCTCTTTTGTGATTATATTTTGTCTAGCAGGGGATGGAGACTCTCCCTGGCCTTTCTTTTGTTATTAATGCATTTATAGAAGCTTTTCTTGCTGTCCTTAAATTTTAAAGCCAGATTAATTTCTATCTGGACTTTGGACCTTCTAATTATCTCCCTGCATGACCTAACAATATCCTTGTACTCATTGTAAGTGGCCTGCCCCTTCTTCCAGGGGGTATAAACTCTCATTTTTTCCTTGATTTTCAGCCAAATGTCCTTATTTAGCCAGGCTAGTCTTCTATGCTGCTGGCTTGTCTTACTGCATGTGGGGATGGCCTGCTCCTGTGCCTTTAAGACTTCCTTCTTAAAAAGTGTCCAGTCTTCCTGGACTCCTGTACCCTTCAGAACTGACTCCTAAGGGATTCTGTCAAGTAAACTCCCAAACAAATTAGTCTGCCCTTCAGAAGGCCCAAGTGAGAGTTTTACTGTCTCCCCTCCTTACATTTCTGAGAATAGAGAACTTAATAACTTTATGGTCACTATTCCCCAGATGTCCTCCAGCTGCCACATCCTCCCCAGGACCTTCTCTGTTCACAAACAGGAGGTCCATCAGGGCGCCTTCCCTGGCCGGTTCATTTACCAGTGTTGTGAGGAAGTTATCCTCCACACATTCCAAGAACCTTCTGGATTGTTCCCTCTCTGCTGTATTGTATTTCCAGCAGATACCTGGGAGGATAAAGTCTCTCACAGGAACAACGACAAGTGACCCCAAGATTTCTCCCAATTGCTTACAGAAAGCTTCATCCACCTCACTGCTCTGACTGGGAGGTCTATAGCAGACCCCCACAGCAATAGCAACTTTCTTGGCCTTGCCCCTTAATCTAATCCAGACACTGCTGACTCCATCATTACTATACTGGAGTTCGGAGCATTCGTAACAGTTCCTAACATACAGGGCCACCCTACTGCCTCTCCTTCCCTGTCTATTTCTCCTGAAGAGATTGTAGCCATTGATTACAGCACTCCAATCGTGTGAGGCATCCCACCACGTTTCTGTGATAGCCAGTATGTCATAGTTTCCTTGCTACATCATGGCTTCAGACTCCCCCTGTTTGTGCTTGTACTGTGTATGTTGGTATAGATACACTTCAGATGAGCTACTGATCCCAAACACCTTTTTGTGAGTGTGGGCCCCATTTCCTGCCAGACCCTTCTCAGGTGCTTCCATGATTCCTAAAATCTCTCTTAATTGATTTTGGGCTTTTTGTAACTCCTTCATCACTACACACTTGAATTACCAAAAGAGGGTAATAATCAGAAGGATTTACTAGGGTGGGAAGTTTGCCCAACACATCCTTAATCCATGCTGCAAGGAGGCAACAGACTTCCCTGTGAAGTGGATCTGGACGGCATGTTGGGCTCTTTGCCCCCTCGCGAAAGAGTCACCCACAACAATGACCCGTCTGGTTTTCTGTTTGGAGACAGATGTGATGCTTACTTGTTATGTGGCAATTTGTTGCATTCAGGTGAGACCATACTTTGATTTGCCATAAGCTTGTCTTTCCACTTCCAGTGCTCACTTCAGGTTTGGTTCTAAAGGCTTTATGGACAAAGAATTGTGGTTCTTCTCTGCTGTTTCTGAGAATTAGGATCTCACCATTTTAAAACTAGCTCTACAGTAAATTGACTAAAGTAGTTGATAATAATGACAAATAGCTGGTGTCTGACAATGCCCTTGAGAACAAAAATAATGTCTACAAAGATAAGTGCTGTTCTGTTGTTTGTGGGATTGTGGTTTTTCCTTTTTCTTTCTTGTTGCTTTCTATTTCGGCTTGGGGGCATGTTTTTGGTTTTTTATGGTGGGGGAGTGGAGGCGGTGGGGAGTATGTTCTACTTTGAAGTCCTGGCTCCAAGATTAGTGGCGGGCTTTACCCTGTACGCCCTTTGTGTTACAGTATGACTTGTTTTGTTGGTCTTTGTATTTTTTACATGCAATATCTTCAGACCTGAAAGTATTTTATGAGCTATAGTCTTGGGCAGAATTGATAGAATCAAGAAATTGTATTATGCTAAAACAAAGTAAATAAAGAAATTTAGTATGTTTCATATGCCAGCATAGATAAGTGCGTTATTGCAAGATGGTCAGTTCTGGAAACAAGGTCTTGCTAACTGAAACATAGATAATTCCCACAAAAAATAAAATAGCATTGTTATGACTATCTGTAGGCAGTTGACTTTATGTTTCTGTTCCCTACAATACATATATAAAAATTGAGAATGTTCATGTCGAGATCGTGTACTGGTTTCTCATAACCATACAACATGATTTCCTTCAAATGGAATTCTGTAGCCAGTTGCTGAAGACGGCATGTAAGTCTTAAAATGTGAAAGCCTCTCTGAAGAGAGGGCATGACTAAGGACGTGAAGTGTGTTAAGCAGTCAGTCCATCCCTCTATGTCACACTCAGGAAAAGAGGCAGTGGCAGTGCAGGGGCCAAAGCTGGTAACTGGAACGAGGAGCTGTGCTCGCTGGGAAAAGCGTGTGGGGTCTGTGCTGGTCGACGTATGAAGTTACAAGGTTTTGACTGGCAAAACCTCCCCAGGGCAAAATAAATCTTTCACCAGTGTGAGGAAGAGCACGTGCAGCAAATGTCAAAAGACAGCTGAGCTTCATGGCATAGTTTTCACAGTTCAGAAAACATCTTTATGATAGAATCATAGAATTATTAAGGTTGGAAAAGATCTCTAAGATCATCTAGTCCAACTGTCAACCCAACACTACCATGACCACTAAATTATAACCTGAAGTGCCATATCTATGCATTTTATAGTAGCGTGCTCATCGCTGCCTGTCCTGCTCAATGAGTCCCTTCCCTGAAGTGTGGATCAGCTGACCAACAAGGTGATTTACAGTGTAAATTGGGTGAAAGTCTCTCTTGGTTCATCCTCCTTTGTTCACTCATGTTTTTCTCTTTCTCCTCAGAATTCTCACACCCTTCTTACAATTCCTTTATTAATTTTAGATCTCTTGCCTTGATTAGCTTTCCATACACTCTTGCATTGATTAGCTTTCTGTACACACTCCTCCCTCTTTTCTTCTCTTAAATTATATGTTTCAGGTTTAGACCATTCCTTATTTTTAGAAACTGGATTGAGACATAATACTAAGATTGATTGTCTGCAGAAGACTCCTTACACCTTTTTCTTCTGGACCGTCTTGAATAGCAGCTTATGCAAACAGGATATTGTAACAGAAGGAACATAAGTCTGGTGCAGGATAATAATTCTTGTGTTCCTCTGATGTTTCCTCTCCCTGTTTGTCTTCTCCCTGCTGTGTTCTCACCATTCTTCTGGCCATTCACTCTATGCCCTCTATCTAAATGTTATGTAACGTACTCTTTCTGTACATATGCTGTCCCCCAGGCTTCCCTGTCTCTTAAAGCATATGAACTTAGCCTTGCTGTTTCCTCTCTGGATCTTTGTTTTAGCACCTTTAATTAACACTGAATTGTCTGTGGTTTTATGTTGTGTATGTTTTTGTGCTTCCTTATCTGAACATTGTCCCATCTCTACTTTAATCTCTTTCTAATCTGATGGTGGACATCTGGTCAGCTTTAATCTTAAAACTGTTTGGTTTGCTTTTTTTTAACTTTTTTTTTAACTGTGCAGTTTTATATTTCTGGCCTGGATGCCTCCTCCTTTGCCCATATATAT
>NW_009722064.1:2978-28559 GCF_000703405.1 Apaloderma vittatum | reverse complement strand
ATATACATATACATATACATATATATATATATAAAACATGATTTATATATATATATATATGTATCAATTTATATAATATATGTATAGTTTTTGTATGTTTAATTTATGAATGAGATTTAGAACACTATATGTCCAGACAGTATTCCCAGGCAGTCAAACAAGCTCTAGGCCTAGAGTGGGCCATAATGACTCAAGGCAAATGGTGTGGCTAAAGGACACCACCTGCTTTAATCTTTATATTTTTTTGATAGAAGCCTCTGTCTGACTCCTGTAGGGCTACTCTTGTCTACAGTCTTTTCTGGGCTGTCAGCCCTCTTCTCCATTCTGTCCCCAAACTCACAATCTACCCTTCTGACTAAATTACCTGATCTAGAGAAAGACGATCCCTACAGCATTTTCCAGCCCTTGCACTTGTATATTTTCTTTCCCCAACCCCAAGTTCAGGACCAGTTCATGTGAGTAATGTAGAAGCAAAAGGTTCATTTCTTAATCCTATCCACTCCTAAGGTTTTTATGAACCCAAAATATCAGTGTAACATAACACTGCAATAGGCCGAGTCCCCTTTGCAAATGCGTCACAGCATTCACAGGATAGATTCCTAGCAGACCCCCACTGTAAAGATCATGTTAGATCCGGACACAGCAAAGCTGTCTCACACCACTGCTTCACCATGTAGAGGCTCAGACACAGACAGAACTGGAAAGCTTTTCTGTGTGTTTTACCCCTATTCTGGGCTGTAATGTTACCATTCCCTTGCCAGCCCAGCCCTGTGTGCAGATCATAGAATCATAGAATGGTTTGGCTTGGAAGGGACCTTAAAGATCATCTAGCTGCAACCCCTCTGCCATGGACAGGGACACCTGCCACTAGACCAGGTTGCTCAAAGCCCCATCCATCCTGGCCCCAAACACTTCCAGCAAGAGTCCAGGAGGAACAGACTACCCCCAGGGCGCATTTGCATACAATATGCTTAGTGCTTTGAGCTGTGCCTCTGAATGTGTCATCAGTTTCCCATGTTATAGTTGCAGAGCATCTAGTGAATTTTCTTGCTGTAGAAGTGACCATATAAAAAGTAACCACTTCAGTGACTCAGCAGCTCTCCACAGTGCAGGACAGCAAAGTAGGAACTGTTTTCCTGGTATGCCTTTTTAGATCTGAGCTTTGACGTTAAGCAGAGACAGGCTCAGATGAGGATTGCAAAGGACTCTTCTGTCCTCCTGGCACATGCTCTTGAGCCTCCCTGCGTATCCCTGTGCATGGTGAGGTGATGGCAGGACTTTGACACTCCCTCCAGATGAGCACATCTACCATGGGTTTGCTCTTCTGGGCTCTTGACACCTCTGTTTGCTATATCACCCTCTTTCTTCTCTGTCCCTGCATCTCCATATAAAGCTTCCAGGATAGCCCTTGAGGATTAGCTGCAAGCCCCAAGGCTGGTCCTTGGGCTCTGCTCTCTTAACGTCGGAGCCTGTGAACAATTTGTATATGTTAATGGATTTTTTGTGTAAATAGCTTTGTATATATTAGCACAACTGTAGCAATGGCTATGGGCCTGGCATTTTCCTCCAGACAGGGGTTAGTATTTATAAGATATAGTCAGTTAATACAGCTGCATAATAGGGACTGAAATTGTGAGAATCAGTAACATATGAGGATTAAACAGGAGTGCCCCTTACCTCCTGTCTAGCCACCACCTTGCTGGGAAAGGTGAAGCTGTTACCTGAATTTACCTGAAGTAGTTATTCTCCCGAGGTTCTTCTTAAGAGAACTGATAATTCACTGTAGTGATGTTAGCTCCTCGATAATGTGAATTCACTCTGCCCACACACACACACATCCCCACTGTGAATAAAGAGTCTGTCTGTATATTGTTGGGAAAATGTATTTGAACTGTGAACTGCGGTGGAGCAAATAAATACTGTGTACAACATCATGTGTCTTGTGAACCAGTGTTTCACCTTGTTAATGCCACATCACCTTTGACAGATTATGACTTTGCTTGATTTGGGGATTGTTTGCAACATTTTTGCGCAGGGGAAAAGGGGACAGATGACGAGGAACAAAGAAAAAGGCAAAACCCCAGCCAAGGATTCTTAAAGGTTGTGGAGAAGCACAGTAGAAAGAGACAAACAGGAAAGTACCTCAGATGGGAGATTTTGAGGGTAAAAGCAAGAGGGGAGATGTGGGAGTCATAGATAGGAGAGACAGATATGTCTGAAAGCAACCCCCCTTCCTACTGCAGCAGTTCTTTTAATCTGGGGGAGAAGAGGAGCTTGAGCCTGGAAATGAAGAATAAATAGGGTGTTTAGAGAGGATTGCAGCCAGTCAATATGAGCAGCGATGCCCTCCACTGTAGCACTGAGCCAGAGGGGTTGCCGGAAGGTCAATGTGACACCATCCAAAGGGGCCCATCCCTGCAATTTGCCAGCTGGATGGCACTGATTTATCTGTTCCCAGATACACTGCTGGGATTAGGACATCTGCCTCAACTCTGTCTGAAAGTGCTTGGAGACAGCTGGCATCAGCAACATGTCCCTCCAGTTTCACGCTTGCCAGCTGAGGACACCCATCTAATGGTGATCAGGGAGGACCCACCCTGCTACTGTCGGCACTGCTGCTGCCCTGGCCCAGTGCCCACCTTCTCACTCCCTGTACCATAGAGGAGGGAAGAGCTCCCCAAGAACTTGCTAATAGTGGTGCTAGCGTTTGGTTCAGAGCTTTTGTGCCTCCCAAACCCCACTGTTCTGCCCCTGCACACTCATCCCTAACAGCGATCCTCCCCAGTCATCTGTCCCAAGACATCATCCAGCTCCAGCTCTGGTTCCCGTTGTAGCACTTTTTGCTGCAGCTCAGAGTAGAAGTCGACTCCCTCAGAGACTGAACGGAGGAGCTTATTTTGGGGCTCATAGTAGCTGCTTATCTGCTGCTGTATGAAGCACTGGTGGTGCTGAGGCTGATCCTTGAAGCTCCCACCATAGGTCTTGATGTGGTTTCTTTTGAACTCCAGCACCGTCTTGGTGTAGGTGTTGAGGGTGGTGACAGCAGAGGCCATGCAGCAGGTGAAGGAAGCCCAGGCCATGCTACGGGGGAGATAAAAGAATAGCAAGTGCTGTGAGAAGCCAAGTAGGGTAAGGAATTGAACTGCATGCACTGGGATGCAGCCTGATCTGCCAGGCAGAAGCTGCATGGGAACTAGGGCATGCACATGATCTAGAAAGACTAAGGCTCATAAGATAACAGTTCTTAGAGGTTATCCCACCCCAAGATCCTTCTTAGATTGGTGGGGTGAATACTGGTCATCCCTGTCACAGGGAAGGGAGGGATACAGGGAAAATAAAAAGGGCAGCAGGGAAGTCTGTAACTGGTCAGAGCAAAACAGCACAGCTTGGAAACAAGTTCTGTATTTTTGGGTGTCTTCCTGGGCATGAGGCACATCTGCTTGAGCATAACCAGATGGCTGTGCTGACATTTGATGTCCACAGCTGGCACGTGTCACTGGAGTGTTTAAGTCTTAAGAATCAATGTGGTTATTGCCAGTAGAGCATTGCAAATTGAGTCTGCATTTTCCATGGGCACTTGCAAGGCTCATCCAACTGTTGATTTTCAAGTCAGTTACGGCGTATCAGCTGTGGTGGGTTTCTTTAGCCTGTAGAGAAATGAACCATGAGCCACCTATTTTTTGCAACTGCTCCTCCTGGCTACAGCATCCTCATCTTTAAGCTCACATCTAGGCTTGGTGCTTCAGGAATAGGCCCTTTGGACATTGGTTAGTGAAGATGCCAAACCGGTATGTAATTTAAACTGCAGGAAAACAAGGAAGGTTTGAGAGCATCGTCACACGGGTGACACTGGCCTCTGCACACAGGGAAGAGCTGAGACCAAACAGGGCAAACCAGCATAGTGGCAAACCTGATTAGTCAGCAGGGTTGAAAGCACTTGTTTTGGTGTGACCTCATTGTTTTACCAGTCCTTGGTAGCTACTCATTTAAATAACTCAGCAAGTATTTGTTAAAGCAGAGGATGAGACAAAGACAGGAGATTAGCAGCAAGAGAACCATGGTGCACCTGTCTTTTGAAACACAGAAGGTCAAGAAAGGAGGAGGTGAGTTTTGACAGGGTGTAGCGTTGCTTAAAGCCCAGAAAGGGCTAAGGAGGTGAAGATAGCTTCAGAGCTCACGTACTAGAATGCCCAGCCATAGTCCCATGAGTGTGGTCTCCAGTCCTCTGGTCCCAGATTAACCGTGGCCTGGAAGACTTGAGTGTACATCATGTGTGCCACCATACCAAGGAGACCTGGACTCAAAAAACCAAGAAAGCAAAGAAGTTACAGCAGTAGCTAGAGCAGCATGCTTCAACCTTGTGTGGGAGAGGAGGTTCTCCTGCTGCCCTCATTCCAAGCCTGCGATAACACAGTTACCTGACAGAACTGACGAGACAGCAGCAAAGGCGTTGAGCTTCAACCCACAGACAGGATTCCCAGTATGCAGCATTTCCACCATCAGGAGGATGAAGCTGATGAGCAGCAAGCTGATGTAGAGCATCTCTGATCCCAGCGATAGCCACAGGATTCCTGCCGGGAACCAGAGACTTCTCACATCAGTAGAGGATGGCTTGCTCAAGGGAGAGCACTCCCTCTTCCCAACCCAATCCTGAGAAGGTGTTCTTTGCAAAGCAGACAAAGAAGGAAAACAACAAACACCCAAAAGCAATCCCACTAGCCTGTGAGCATGCTGAAGGGGACAGTCAGTCTGTCACAGAAGATGGTTTGACTAGTCTGACGTGGCAGAAGCTGAGAGGAACTAAAATGGTGACTGTAAACAAGCCAGAATTATTCATAAACAGCAAGGAGGAAACGATGGGAAAAGGCCAGGGGGAAAGCTGTTAAGTATTAACACAAGACCTAGTGGTCATAGGTTGACCACACATCTGAGCTGGGTATAGTGACCTTCAGAGGAGGTTTTTGATCACCACACTGGAAGCAAATGAATTTCAACCTGAGACTCAACTGGTTAAGTAAACAACTGTATGGTACCACCACAGCTGCAGGTGGGACCTGGCCTCTGGGATTCAGGCAGCCCCTTGCAGACCTGTATTTCTTACTGAAACACCAATTAAAATGAAACTACATTCCTCGGGGTGGATATCCAGATAGGGCAATAACATTCACCACTCACGGAGCTGCTTGAGCAGGTACTTTCATGCTGGGATTATGAGTCGGACTTAAGTGATATCACAGTCCACAGCTGAGCTCACTGTGCAGTAGGACTTGGAGGAGAATGAGAAAAGGCACTCAGCAATGCTAGGCTGTGGAAAAGCACAGGATTCACTGAGGAAGAAGCACATTAATCAGACAAATGAAGCAGCACCATGAACACTACTGTGAGCAACTATTAATGGCCATGGAGGAGACATTCAACTGGGGAAAAGGAGTGTAAAGAAAGCCCTCATTAATGTGGCACTGATGTGACTCCTCAATGTCATTAGAGTCATTGGATCACCCAGCTCTTCAGTAGGAGATGATGAGCTGTATTCCCTGGTTAAAGGACCTGGCTTGCTTGCTGCAGCACCATCAGGGAGACTATTTCATTAGAGGTTCAGACTGCTGAAAATATCCTGGAGACTGCAGGCACCACATATGCACAGAGGTCTCTGCATCACTTTCTCTATGAGTCCAAACTCACCACATGTGATATGTAATCTGGTCTTGTAATGCTGCCTATGCAATATGAAGCTGCTCTCCACACACCCAGCTCAGCCAGCCCAGACTGCAATCAGCAGTCACATCACCTTCTCCAGTGCTGGCCCAGCAGCAGCTGTCCCGGAGGCCAAGGTCATCTTAAGATCATGTGCAGGAAGGCGTGAAAGTGTGTTACAGAGCTGTTAAGACCACAGTATCACTATGAGTGTCATGCTTAAGCTTACAGTGATTTTCCAATTAATTTGTAGGAGCTCACTGTTATAAAACACATCCTTTCTCTCAGTGTTGGGCTGCAATTAGACAAAAGAGCAGTAGGAGGAGTGTGAGCGGGGACAGACAGATGTACAGAGACATAATCTGGTTGCATAAACCTCTTTTCTTAGGAAAACAGTCTATAAGGAAGACATCTGAAGCAACAGAGGCCCGGGCAAGGAATGAAGGACAAGAAGGTGCGAAAGAGGGAAAATGTGTTGCTCCCTGTGAAGTGAGCCTTTTGAGGTAAATGCAGGAGTCATTCAGTAAATGCAGTTAAATCATTCATTTTATGACAAAGTTATCTACATGACTTCGAAAGAATCTTTAACACCAGCAGTCTTTGAATTGCATGAATACTGTTTCCCAAAAGAATAAGCAGAGAAGGCTTTTCTACCCTCCTGTTGTGTCAAGAGTGACCCAGGTTAATCTGCACAGTGATGCCACTGGACACAACTCCCACCGGACCCCTCACCTGGGAATGTGCATCGCTTTATAAAAGCAGGTCAACAGTCTTTGACAGTGTTTTTAAAATAGGGGAAACAAGGCAGAAAACCAAGAGGAGCTTCCTCAAAGTACTGATCTCTCTGACGGGAGTTGCAAATTCCTCAGTGGTCATTCTAGTCCTTGCTGTCATGGCTTGAACACTGACACAGGCTCTGCACCACCAGCCTTTCCATTCACATACAGTTGCAAGAAAAAGTATGTGAACTTTCTGGAATTTCATGGTGTTCTGCATTAATTTGTCATAAGATGTGATCTAACCATCATCTAAGTCAAGAGTGTTGACAAATATAATGTGCCTGAAGTAGTAACACAAGAACAATTCTGATCCTCCATGTCTTTATTGAACACACTGATTCAACATCCAAAATGCTAGTGGAAAAAATAAGTGAACCCTTGGAATCAACAACTGGTTGCCCTGCGCTTGGCAGCAATAACCTCAATCAGGCACTTCCTGTAGCTGTGGATCAGACATGCACATCATCCGGAAGGGATTTTAGCTCTGTCCTATTCTTTGGACATCTCATATGTATAGCTCTCTTCAAGTCATTCCATAGCATCTCTATTGGGTTGAGGTCTGGGCTCTGACTTGGCCACTCCAAAAGGCGGATTTTGTTGTTGTGAAGCCATTCTGTTGTGGACTTGCTCTGGTGTTTTGAGTCATTGTCCTGTTGCATCACCCAAAGTCTACAGAATTTCATCTACAGAGTTTGAGCTGACATACAGACATTCTCACATTATCTCGAAGAGTTTTTTGGTACACTTGGGAATTAACCTTCCCCTCAAGGACTACAAGCTGGCCAGGCCCTGGTGCAGCAAAGCAGGCCCAAATCATGATGTTTCCTCTACCATACCCTACGGTTGGGCTGATGGTTTCATAATTATATGCAGTGCCCTTTTAACACCAGATGTAGTGTTATGTGCTCTTGCCAAATAGTTCAATCTTTGTTTCATCAGTCCACAAAACATTTTGCCAATACCAATGGGGAGTGTCAATGTGCTCTTCTGCAAACGTCAGGAGTGTAGCAATGTTCTTTGTAGTAAGCAGTGGCTTCCTTCATGATGTCTTGCCATAGACACCCTGCTTGATCAATGTTTTACATACTGTAGACTCATGAACACAGATGTCAGCCAGTTCCAGTGATGCCTTCAAATCTTTGGCTGTCACTCAGGGTTGTTTCTTTACCTCATTGATGAGTCTTCATTGTGCTCTTGGGGTCATTTTGACAGAGCACCCCCTTCTTGGTAGAATACTCACAGTCCCAAAGGATCTCCATTTGTAGATCATTTGCCTAACTGTAGACCAGTGAATTTCTAAGGTCTTTGAAATCACTTTGTTATTCTTTCCAGCTTTATGTAAATCAACAATGCTTGATCATAGATTCTCTGAAAGCTCTTTTTGGCGAGGCATGGCTCGCATAAGCATACATGTTGTGCAGAGCAAACTCAAAAAGTTTGAATGGTTTTTGTCAGTCAACATAGGTCTAGTTCACACCTCCAAACTCATTTTCTTATCAAGACTTCAGATATGCTAACACCTGACTCTGATTAGCTTTTCTGAGGTCAACTCAAGGGTTCACTTAGTTTTCCACTAGCATTTTGAATGTTGAATGTGTGCGCTCAGTAAAGACATGGAGGATCAGAATTGTTTTTGTGTTACTACTTCAGGCACATTATATTTGTCAACACTCTTGGCTTAGATGACAGTTAGATCACATCTTATGACAAATTAATGCAGAACACCATGAAATTCCAAAAGGTTCACATACTTTTTCTTGCAACTGTATGAACACCACCTGAAATGACTTGCCTTCTGCCTCCATCTGAGGGAGTAGCTAGCAAGCCCACACCAACTGAAAAGCTTTCAGCAAGTAAAATCTCCATTGCATATGTACACGTACACCCAGGTATACTGAAGTTATCCCCAGGATAATTTAAAACATGTGACAATGGCAGGAGAGATGATCTCTGCAACCCAAATGAAGTTTTGTTATTGATGAGGCAAGGACTTTCCCCTGAAAGTGTAACTTTCAGATGTCCTAGTCACTCACCACAAAGTAAGAAGTGATTGAACTTCCAGATTCACCAGATTACAGCTCAGAACTGAAGCACTCAGTGGACATAGCGTATGTGGGAGGGACTGCCCTCAGGTGGCGCCCATTCTCTTCTTGCTGACTACAGCAACATGACATGCTCAGATTGGACAATTTATTAGCTGAGACAAATCCCACTTCATATGGAAGGGAGTCTCCAGCACTGACCTCACAGATAGCAGCGGTTTAGGGAAACATCTGGGAGGAAATCTTTATTCTTTTAGCAACCATGAGGCCAGAATTTCATGCCTGGCTTTTTAGGGGACACATCCTGCTGCCCTCACAGAGGTGAAATGTTGCATGTCCCCCATCCCAAGGTGATGCACTGGGCAGCTACAGTGAGGTATGGGGATTTGCTCTTACCTCTCTCTGCTGGTGGTGAAAGCTCAATAAAACTACGGCATTTCTCTTCTGAAACATGAAAACAAAGGTATTAGTTTGCAAAATAGTGCAAGATACATAAGGGAAAAGAAAATCTCTTCCTCCCACTCTCTTCACTGCATCACTCCTGTCATCCCTGAGTCTACCCATCAGATCTTCTCTGCTCTCTTTCTGACCATCTTTCTGACCATCTTTCCAGATCTTTACTGGGGCAAGGTAGGGAAGGCAATGTCTGCCTGGAAAACTAGAAGTGGCTTTTGCAGAAAAAGCACTTCAGCAATTTGTAAACCTTACAAGCCTCTGGTGAGTATAAAAATCTGTTGCTACTCATTCACAACATTACTGTTGGTCAGGCCTATTAAGGGTGTATCTTATAACAGATTGCAAACCCACCACTTCTGATGGGGACATGAAATCCCACTCACCCCAGTCTTAGCAGAGCAGTTATAGCACTGCTTCCAAGGAAAAACACCAAAAAAAAAATCTTCCTAAGTGAAATACTGCATGATAGAGGTGTGAGTCCCTCTTCTGTGGCAGAGAATCATACAGAAATATGGTATTCTATACTCACATTTTAGACTGGCTATTTGGTGCTCATGTTTGCTTTGGCTTTTTATGTTGGCCAGATGTAAACTTACGGTCTCAGCTGAGGGTCCATCTTTATTATCTGTAAGTCTTTCTTACTGCATACATCATTATTGCACTTGAGGGTCCTCTCCTCTGCTTGGCACAGTGTTTTCTCCCAGAAGTATCAGCTTGCTGCTTTTCATGTAAGAATCTCATTTTCTTAATTTCTATCCCCAGTCCTAATCTCTCCCAATCTCCTGTATTACTTCAGTCACCCACAGCTCTCAGAGCGCTACCCAGTTTAGTACCATCTGCAGTCCTCATTAACTTGTGGTTTGCTACTTCACTTAGAACTTTAATGAGGTTATTCAGTAATGGCTCGTCTAAATAGATCCAGAGATTAGCCTGAATAATCAAATCTTTTCTCCAGCTCAAACTCCTTTTGCTCACAGTAGCCCACTTTTGTTGCTGTTGCTGTTGTTTACGCACTTGCTTCAAAGACCCACAGCAGTGGGTAGGTTGTACTTGATTTATAGGAAGCAGAGGACTGAGACTATGTGACCTACCCCGTGCTGTCCTATGATCCAGATATAACATGTTCTCTCTGTGTTCCATCAGCCTTTGGGGTTATTTCAGGACTGCCTGGTGGCCAGACAAGACTTTCAGAGAAAGCTGTCAAAGGATGTAGTCCCATTCCCACAATCACCATGGAAACACACCTCAACCGAAAGCAGTCCCAAAAAAACACATCTCCTTCCGCAGCATGTCTGGAAATGCTCATAATCATTATGCTTCAAGCAGCTCTCTCATTAGGACATGAGAATTTCAAGCACATTCCCTCCTGCTCCCGCCTCCCTTCTGTCTGCTTTTATTCAGCAGTTCTTTATTTTCAAACTCTGACAGTGACAGATAAGAAAATGAGAAATGCTACACTAGAACAGTGACTTAGTTAAAGAAGGTGAGATATTTGCACTTTGGGGAAAGCTGAAGGGAAGATGGGCTCAGTGGAATGGTCCCGATGAAAATGATTTTCATCATTGTATCTTTAGATACAAATCTTCCTCTTGGCCACTTTCTGGGTCCGTTCTGATCCTCGATGTGTGTACCAGGCCATAAAGAGCATCTGTGCACTGCAGAGCATCCACCTGTGCTAGCACGGCACAGCTTTCAGCAGAAGGCAGCAGGGCTGGCAGGAGCAAGTCAAGGGTGAAGGGAGGCACCAAAGGGGTCTAGTGCAGTTCAGATGACCAGCCCCTGGGATTCCAGGTTTTACAGTGCCAGTCCCACATGGTCAAAAATCACACATGAAGTCTGTCGCAATATCACAAAAGCAACTAAAAAGATTACAATATTGCAGCTTTAAACCTCAGGTCAATTTGCCTCCTAGCTTTAGTTCTTCTTGGTTCAGATCCTCCAAGTTTTCTCTGTATCTGTAAGGCAATACTTCTCTTTGTCTCTCTCTTTTTTTTTCTTCTTTTTTTTTAAGGTTGTTTTTTTTTTAAGAAAAGCCCAGTCTATGTTCAATTCACAAAACCTCTCAGTTTGGTGATTTAAGGACAACACCAACTATTGCAGTCCTCGCAGTGATAGCTATAAATTGACAACACTGCATAAAATCACCCTGCTTAGATTTCTGATGGGATGTGCACAAATGTGCCCTGGAGAGCATGAAGTAAGCTGTGTATAGGAATGGAGACATGGGGAAAAGGAAGGGAATTCACATCAGGATGAATGATACCATCACAAAACCACTGTCACCGTCACTACCATTTGTACTTCACAGTCCCCATTCCAAACCAAAGAACACATCAGAGACATTCTCCCTCGCCTCCTTTTGTTGAATATCCCATTGAAGGACAGAAATATAGTGACAGTGCACAGGGCTGATGCCATCTAGGAAGATGAAGGAGGCTTTTCTCCCAAGTGTTGTCAGCTCCCCCCCTCATTCTCAAACTCTTGTGGAGTAAAAAGAAGGGAACAAGTTGTGGCTGCCTGGGCAAGACAGTACCTGGCCCTTCCATGCTCTCTTCACAGGAAAGCCACATCCCAGTGTGGAAGTATCTGAAGGCAAAGCGGTCGTCCCCAGTCTCCCAGCTGTAGTGTTCCACATCCTCAGATGAAACATTGCCAGCACCTGCATCAGGCACAATGGGGACACCAATGCACTTGGCATCTTTGCTCTTCCCACACAGAGGCTTGGGCACTTTCTGGGTCCCGGTGCACCAGTAGCTGCCAAGCAAGGCAGTAGTGGAGAGGCTGAGAGCCAGCAGGTTCAGCGCAACAGCCAAGAAAGCACGGCGCCACGGCCATCCCTTCAGCAGCTCCATCTACAACACACAAACAGGGGGGACTGTCACATCGGCCAGTTGTCCCACCTAGCCTTATGAATTCCAGCTTTTCCCAGCATGCACCTGTGGGGAGAGGACATGAGCACTCCGCCCTGCTCACAACATCCCAAGAGCTCACCCAGCACAGAGGAACCATTTCCTGAAAGCCAGGGCAGTGGAGCAATAGGTCAGCTTCAACCAGTTCAAAGTACCCCAAGTAGCTGTACTGGGGAAGAGAGGGTGACCCAGTAGACATATGAGTGTATCATCATGTGTGAGCACATGAGCAAAATGAAAGGGACATCATATTGATTCCATCTCAGAGATGACAGGGAAAAACTGTTAACCAACTCCCTACATACCATATGTGGCCTTTAGATGGGGCATGATGAATACTCTGTCCAACTACATGAGAAGTCTTGTTGTCAAGTGTCCCAAAACACTTTTTCAAGCAGTTTATTCCTGTACCTAGAGAGGCAGGGAGTGTATTGATCTCACACAGAGGAAAGTCAGGAAAATGTTCCCAGATCACTGAAGGTCACGCATCAAAGCAGCAACCTGCTCAGGAGGCAGGTTGAGTGGCAGCTCGAGTTCAAGGCCCAGAGCAGCACCTTCCACCTGAGCAAGCACTGCTCCAGACTTCAGAAATTTGGTAGGGTGGTGGTATGAGAGTGTCTCTGCTCTCACACAGTGTCAAAGGGGTGTTTTTTAAGAGCAAATGCTGCCACAAACCCCTCCCCAGTTTCATCTCATAAGAAAAAGCAATTCAGAGAGCAGTCTGTGTACCAGGATCCTGTGGTCTTTCTCAATGGAAGTGAAGCTCAAGGTTTTATGGTTCCTGCAAAACTCTGCACTGACTTTTGAGAACCCCAACTTATCACTCCATGGATTGATTAGATGTCATCTACCCACACATCAACTTTCATGTAATAAACGCATGCCTCTTCCCACATGGCACTCCCTATGTTTGGCACAACTTCATCCAGATACTCCCACCCTTTCCTATTTATGACTCTCAGAATCTATTTGCCTGTGAATAGACTCAGTTTGTACAGACATTGCCTGGTGCCGGTCCTCTTCACATAACTTCAGTTGACTCACTCAATGCTGAACGTGTGAGAAAGGCCCAGCATACTGTGGACACTGCCATAAATAAATGATGTGAGACCGAGCTTTGCATTGTTTGTGGCTACACCACAGCCAAAAGCGATGCGGTTAGAAGCACTTATGCTATTAACCAGCAAGCTTGGAAATGTGGTCAGTAAAAACGGTGCTGAAGCTCCTCTTTGAAAGCAGGACTTCATTAGGATCTCGTCACACTCTAAAAACAGTGCCTGACCCAGAACACCCTCACTGAAGGCAAGAAAATAGGCAAGTCCTGAAAAAATCCAGTATTGTTTTATGCTCTGGCTTCTTTTGTCTGTTCACCAGAGCATTTCTTTCCTCCAGCAATGGAGATGTTGCACCCTGGAGATGGTAACATCTTAGCAATAGCACAATTAAATGACTTCCATGATCTGAAGGCATGTTGGATGTCACCATTTTCACAGAGCAGATAACTACTAGGAACAGTTAATTACGTGGAGGTGTCTGGCTAAGGTTGGTGGCAAATTCTTCACTGAAAGTTTTTCAGTGGAAAATTTGGCTTATGACTGAAAAGGAAATTATAGATAAAATTGCTCTCCTCAAAACCATGATTTTTTACCTGAAAATAGAAATCTTCAGCACACAAAGTTTTTCAGTTTTTCATCAGTGCTTGATTATGAGATTTTCTGTCATCAGATTTTGATTTGCTTCTGCTTTTATATAAAAAAAAAGCTAAATCTTTCCACTCATAATATTGCCAAAATCATTTTTTCTAATTTAAATCTTCAATAGTGGGAAAAACATTCTCTCTGGTTGATATATGACAGTAGTTGAAAGGCCATATAATTTCAGAACAAGTGATAAAGAAAAAGGAAAAAAAAACATTAAAAAATGAGTCAAAAGAAGGAACTGAATCAAGGATGCAGAGGACATGGGGAATGAGAAGCAAATATGAACCACTTCTGCATGAGAACATTGTCAGAGAAGTTTCCCTCCATAAAAGCCAAGCACTTACTGACAATAACTGACCATTGTATCTAGATAGTACCGAAAGGAAAGAAAGATTAATTTACCTTAGCAGGAAGTCCTTGAAGTCCTGTTAATTTGGAGGAGCAATATAGAAATGGGACTCACGCTTTGTCGGCTGTTTAGCTGCTCCAAGAAACCCAATTGCTTCAAAACCCCTTTCTCCTTTGTCTCCTCCCATCCTCCCTCACCCACCCAGTGATTATTAAATGCTATCCCTCCAGCCAGCAGCTGTTTTGTGGAAAATGGACATTTTGTAATCCACAATGCAATCACAGCACAGCTGTTCTGGGAGATTACATGGGAAAAGATTGGTGCTGCAGCCTGGGATTAAGTGCAGAATAGTAGTGACCTGTATTGACTGAGCAGAAAGTTTGAGTAAAACATAGGAAGATCCCGGCCACTTCCACACAGTGGCTGTTTAGGAGCCTGTATGGAGGGAGCTGGTGGCTTTCTGGCCAATGCTTCAGGGAACGAGTGACCTTAGGTCAGAACCTCCCTTGGCATCAGCACCCCTTACCCTGTGCATTGTCTCAGCAGAATGGCAAAGGCCACACGCTTTCCCCCCAGCCCCGTGATAAAGGCCACGTGCCTGCAAAGGCTACCTGCCACCTCGACCAAACTTGGCAGTCGCAGAAAGGGGAGAAGGAAAAAATGGGGAGAGGAAAGTTTACAGACTGAAGAGCTGCTTATCCAGCTCTCCCCACAAGCACTGGAGATTTTAATGATGAAAGGAACCCCTTAGCAGAAGAGCTGCTGGGTGCCAGACTAGCACCAAGGCATCACCACTGTGACAGAGGTATGGGAAAGCGTGATGAGTCAAAGAACTCCAATACTCAAAGGGTGGGAGGATGGGGAAGACTGTCAATGCCCCTTGTAGTGGCAGCTTTTACCAAGGTGCCAAGTTCATCAGGAATTCCAGCTGCCAGCAGCTTCACTTCAGATGAATCTGGGAAGCTCGTAAGGAGAGATGTAAAAATTCACAGTCCCCGAAGTCACTTCTGAGGTCTTGTCCTGAAAATTTAAAGGCTCCCCCAATGCCTGAGGGTGTTGATACCCCTCCTTTGGTATCCGAGCAATGAATGAAAAGCAAGAATGACATCATCTCTCAGGAGAACAGGCTGTCGCTAGAGGGCATGGAGCGGCACCGCACTGAATCAAACTGCAAGAGAGAGTAACGTCCCAAAGGTACGCAACCCGTCTTCCCCAGGAAGGCTTTACCCATCGCCAAGCAGGTCAGCTCCAACTGCCACTGGGAGTGAGCAAACCAGATTCCCTGCGTGCCTGCCCTGCTGCCACTCTGCCAGGACAGAGGAAACCAGTGGTCCATCTGCTCTCGTCCAACAGCAGAGTCCAGAGGCTGGTGTACAAACAGCTCGGAGTGACAGCAGAGCCTGTGATAGTCCCTGCTCAGCACAGGCAGCAGGCGGAATTCATGGTCTCCTACGTGGACTGTCATGGGCTCCTGACCCTTCCTGCCCTCAGCAGAATGGTTGGTAGCTCTGCGGCAGTTTTAATCCTAGTCGCTGCATAAATTCCTCTAATATAGATAATCATTTCTAAGACGGACTAACTGAAAGCAATGCTAAATGTTTCCGGGCTCCATGGACTGCCTACAGGCTTTTGGATTAATAAAAAGGTTCCATTTGACAGAGATGTACTTAATTTACTGAAGTAGGTAGAATAACAGCTGATGCTGTTTAAAAGGAGAGTGGTAATTTTTTTTTTTTTTTTCATTGTTCAGTCTCTCTGCATCTGGACACCTTAAATTTGGCTCCTAAATGCTCAGTAAAAAAAAAAAAAGCAGCCTCGTTTTCAGGCTCAGGAATAGATAATGTCCATCTCTCTACTGATAATCCTTAATGTTAACATGTTCCTAATTTTAAGCTTGAAGAGACTCTCATTAAAATCCAGGATGTTATGTCAGTTTCTAAAGCTCGGATCACAGCATATATATTGATGAAATGGGACTGAATTAGATTTATATGGATAAGAATTCACGTTGAAAAAGAAATTTAACAGAAATATGCTATGGTTTCAAAAATACTCGTGTAACAGATTTAGTGTTCTGAATAATGGCAGATATTTATCCTTCCAGAAGATGGCAATCTTTCTCTAGTCTTTTTGGGACTGCTTCTCAGTGTGCTGGAGGAAAGCAACACCCAAGTTTAGACTTCTGTTCTTCTCCCCTCCCCTTTTTTTTCCCCCCACTCTACCTTCTTTTTCTTCCCCCATTTTTATGAACACAACCTCCTTACCTTGCCTGTGATACGGGGAGTGGGTCCTTCTTTTTATGTTATGTGAGCCTGGAAAAACTTCTGAAATCAATGGGGAAAGAAAAAAAACCAGGAATGAATGCAGGAACTTAGCAGGGTTTTTGATCCACTTTCTGCCCTCCACCGAACTATTCTTTCTAATATATTTTCTGATATTTTGTCAAGTACCAGATTATTGCACACAGCTCCAACACCAGAGCACATTTCCTGATGTTTGACAAACTTCCCTTAGCAAAATTTTACGATTTGTTTTGTTTTGTTATTAAATCTCCATTCCAGCCTCGCCTTAGTCTGACCAATTATGGACAGGAAAACCAATTTGCATCTGTCTTTCACCCTACTGTGCTTTCCAGTTTTCTCCTCTTTGTATTTGATATTTCCCATCATAACTTGGCTTGGGTAGAGGTTTTGGATGTCTCTTTCTCTTTGAACTCTGCAGCAGCCGGTCCCTGGTGATTTGTTTAAAGTTGGCCCATTGAAGTGAATGCCCATAGAGCTTGATTTCCTTTGCAATCAGCCAAGTGCTTGGCTTATAGAAACAAAACAAGGAAACGAAATGCAAAACATTATCTTAGCACAACACCTCTGTGGAGATTGCCAACTCTAAAAAAGCCCAGGCAATTAGATGTGATGCGTTTTTATCCTGCTTATAGTACATAGATACCTGAGGTGTGTCCTTCCTCAAAGTGACACCCTCAACTCTCAAGGATGTTGGTGGAAAAGAAGGATGAGGAGCGCTTACCAGATAGCGTCCAGGAATTGCAATACTTAGCTGGCAGGTCTCAAGAGGCACATGGCTCTTCACAGCCCTCCAGGCAGCAATCCTCCCCAGGCATACTGGGGATCATATGCTGTCCTGACATTGGCTCTTCAGCTGTCCTGAGGAGGAAAAGAGAGGAGGAAGATCGGCTATTTACACCCATAATCCCTCTGTGAAACCTGGACAAAGAAGGGCTCATACTTACCCTTCATTCCACACATTCCCTGCACATGACACTTCGCACCTCTCCTGTTTTTGCTGTTTTTTTACAGGAAGCCCGTCCAGCGCTGCAGTCCCCTCCCTTGCTGCCACACAGAAAGCAGGATGTCTCCGGGTGGCAGTGACACTGAGAGTCAGACTTCTCAAACCCAGTGACAGGCTGCAAATGCCAGATTTCTCCCTGAGCTCTGAATAATTCCACTCAGATTGTAACCTTTATTTAGCTGTTTGCATGATGTATTAACTCTTGCTCTGCAAATGACCTCACCAGGCATATTTTTTCTAGTCTAAGCACATTTAAAGCTGAACTCAGGTTTTAAACATGAACAGCTTACGCTGCTGGATGTCAAGTCTGTGGCAGAACAGAAATAAATATTGAATCAGAATAAGTAAATGCATCTTAAAGATGAACAAACAATCTTGCCAGTAGTTCGGACCTTACTACATTTTTTTCCCCTGTTTTTTTTTCTTTTTTTTTTTCCCCTCAGAACAAGTCTTTGCTGAATTTTTTTTCCCAATATTTATGGTTAGCAACCATTCAAAAAATACAGAGAAATTAGACACAAAAATAAAAAAATCAAATGCAGCAATACAGACGTTGAGGACTCACTAGAGATTCTGGATGCCTCAATTTCTAGATAGGCAACATAAGAGTATTTAAAGGGGCTTGCTTTTCACAGAGTACTTAAAACTCTGGCAACTCTGAGGTGTGTTCACCTGAGAACACGCACAAAAATGTTATTTATGAAGTTTAGCCAACCAGGAACTGCAAGCAGATAAGAAAAAGACAACTTTTTATATGAATATATAAGGATATAAAAGAGGAGCCAGTCCAGAAAAGAGTCCATACAAACCCATAAGTAGATAAATGCTTACCTTGTCCACTGCTTACTATTCCAATCTGTTCTTCTGCGGTATCCAGTGAAATACTACAAAGTGGTCATGGACTCTCCCCACTATTTCTTTCTCTCTAACTGAACATGTAGCAGCTAGGAAATTCTATGAGATCTGACCAGATGCTTTGCAATGTACCAAGTCTGTCATTTTATTAATGGGTTAATTCTTTCTGAGCTTGCTAATTCATCACGGTACTTTATATCAGCCGCAGGATTGGCAGGGTGTCCACTTCTGCAGAATGCGTTTTTGTAATTTGGTAGTCCCTTTTATGAAAATTGTTGCCAGCTTTAAATCTACCACTTATGGGATCTCAGTCTGTTACTCCACCACAGAATCACAAACATCCAGACTGAGTGACTGTCACAGGCTCATGAATATTTTTCATCATGAAGACGGACCATTACAACAACATAGTGTCACCTCAGGCATAATAGAACCCAAAGAACTTCAGACAATCCTTTCTAGCAATACACAGACCTTCTGCTGGAGCTATAGCACCAATTTTTTTCAACTAACTGGTATCGACTGTGCAACAGAGTACGATGAAAAACCCATCATATCCTTAGGAAAATTATTCCCATGGTTAATTAACCTCATTCTTAGAATTTTGCTCTTGATTTGCAAGCACAGCATCTCCTTTAGTTTTCTAACCTCACCAGGCTGCTCCAACAATAAATATCCAGTGAAATGATTTCCTAAAAATGTTATTATAAGAGTCACAAATCAATGCATTTCATTAGAGGCACACCGTGTGATCTAACAAACTGGCTGATGGCCCAAATTTCTGGTTCTGTACTTGGCCCTGACACGTAATTTTCCCCTCCCATTGGCCAAGTCATTAGTGGTGCGTTTACACTGCAGTCAAAGCAGTGGCAGTGATGGGGAGTAAACATTCAGTGCTTGTTTTAGTTGGGTGTTGCTAGCAATTTTGCTTTGGTAATATGGAACATAATGCAGGGCACAAATCTCAGTCCAGAAACAGAGTAGAGTAAGCTGTGCCGAGTTCCACATTGCCATGGCTGACTGATAATTCAAAAATAGTTCTTGTTTCACTACACTATAAAGTTGGGTCTTCATAGTCATTCCCACAGACATAAATGTACAGCACAGCTGATCCTTGTTGATGTTGGAATCAGCACAAAGCCAGTGGGAAAGAGACACTCTGTTTTGATAATGATAAAACTCAAGGATCTAAAATTAATCTGTGCAAAGAGTACATCACATATGCAGGTGATCTTGGAGTCAAAGAAATGTTTAATATCAGTCTGAAAGAAAAAAAAAAATTGAAGCAGTACAGCTGAGCCACTTTAGTTTCGTTTATGGAAATGAGTAAGTCAAAGCAATTGCTCTTTGCTTCAGTTTATCTTTTCCTCCATTTCACTATGGTGAATCAGAATAAGCAGAGTTAGAGGAAACTGTCAAAGATTATCTAGTCAATCCACCCACATCAATACCACCTAGGTATCCTGAAGACCTTCAAGCCTACTGTTAAAATCTTCTGCAAGGGAGATACTACTCCGCCCTGGATGGAAGTCAATACATTCCCTTGTAATATCTTGGTTCCAACTAAATCACAGTATCGAATAGAAAAATTTTCCACCTCTGCCAAATGCCATGATTTCCATCCCACATCTGAATTATTTACTCACGTGGATTGTCCCCTCGAGGCCATTGGAAATACACCATTTACTAAAGTTATACTCACACACTAGTATTTGAGGAACCAATGCTTCAAAGGAAGAATCTATGCTAGCAGGAGAGGTTTGGAAATCAAAAAGAGTGAGTAAGACAGAGAGTTAGCTTTTCTGAGGTGAGGCGTGGGAGGTGTTTTCGTTCTTTAGCTATTAAAAACTCTTTGCTTTGGCAAGAAAAAAAAAAGGAGGGGGGGAGAGAAAACTGGGAGGCGAAGGATTCATGAATAAAGAATCAGCATGGCAAGAGGTACATCAACCAAAGTGGCCAGAAGGCACATTCTAGTTTCTCAAGCTGGCTTCTGTGACAGAGCAGAGACAGTAGCAAGTGTTGATCAGAGGAGCCAAGATCTAATAGGCTGGTCTAAAGTGGATAATAACACCAGCGTTCTTTACAGCACTGAGCAGAAGGGTTATGTTACAGTGGGTGCTTTGAAAACAACGGTGCTAGATATTATACTTGCACCTTTTATCTTCCTGGATGTCTTAATAATTTTCTAGAATTGATGGCACTTCCTTTTTTTCCAGCCTAGATTTAATGAAGGTTTCAGATCCCTTTCCATTCCTTCATGGCATTTTGGAGCAGTGGCTTCATGGCCAGTCCTGCTGTTGAGTGCCACCCCCAGTGCTCCTGCCTTCCCTGCCCTTGACACTGCAGTGAGCAATGCGACAGGGATTCTCGTGCACCAGGGAGGGGACAGGTTGGGACAGGGCAGTGGTGTCACAAGTCTGGGGCCCCCGCCCTGTGCCTTGGAGGCCCAGAGGGAACCGGGGGTGCCAGGAGCGGGCAGTGTCACAGGGGCAGATGCAGCTCCTGTGTTCCGTGGCCAGCGAGCCACAGGGCGCCCAGGCTTCCCTACATGTCCTGGGGGAAGGGAGTGCCCTGCTTGGTGGAAACGGAAACGAGAAATATTTTGGAGACAGATGGCAGAAAACTTGGGCGTCTCCCTCTCTTCTGCTGTTGTTGGTTTTTTTTGGGTTGGGTTTTTTTCATTGTTTTTCTTTTCTCTCTTCTCCTCTTCCTCTCTGTACCTCCCTGTTTCTTCACAGCCAGGTTTCTGCTCGCCTGGACAGCTCCAGTCCCAGGCATAGACATCACTTGCCCAGGGTGACCCCGGCTGCAGGCAAGAGGCATCTAGGAGGGGTGACACCATCCTGGCCAGGGGATGCCAGAGCGAAATGACTCTGCAACAACATCCAGAGCCCTTTGAGAAAATGCATTGTAATCTGGGCCTTAAATCGTGTGCTATTATTTCCATCAGGCCCACAGTTTAAAAATAAATAAATAAGCGACTGTCCTTCCCAGCCCGCATTTATTTATTTCTTTTCTGAGCAGGCTCAAAATGCAATTACTCAAAGGCTCATTATTTAGCCAAATTTGTGGAGGATTTTGTCATAGATGGCAAAAGGCTTGTTCACGACAGAAAAAGAAAAAAGTGATTTATTTTAAAGCAAGACATTGCTCAGAGGGTGTTTTTCTAAAAGAAAAAGTCATCAAATTTTTTTTTCAAATGTGCATAAAACAGAATATTCCCCTGCTAGCCTTGTTCTCAGAAACAACTAAGTGGTTTTGACTGAAATTAAAAACAAAACCAAGAAGAACTCAATAAAACAGCTGAAGCAGACGTGAGCTAAAAGATTTTGGCTCCAAGTCTGGCAAAGGCAAAAGCAACCAAAGCCAAACCTTGTGATGAGACGTGTCAAGTGACTAGTATAAAAAAGAGCCAGTGCTACTAGCAATGTCTTCTATGTTCTGCGCAACCATTAACATGTGAATCTCAACACTAGTCTTTCCCAAGTAGCCAAGGATTATAATTGCTGAGTTTCACAGCTAAGTATTAAGCATCGTGGCTAAACATCTTGACTGTACGAGATTTGCCATCACCTGAACAGGGTATGCATGAGGGAAGGAGAACATTTGGCTAATGTGTTACCATGGGCAGAGCTTAGAGAAATTAGGTCAGGCAGAACAGAAAGAAAACTTCAGAATCCTCTCCCAAACAGTGAAAAATAGTCATCTGTGGAACAGTCTGTCATGGGAGTAAAGGATGCCCATTGCTTAAATCATACACAACCAGACTTGATAATGCACTGCCAAATGTACTGTAGGCAAGAATCTTGCAGGAACTGGTCTGGGCTAGAATGTGAGAAGATGGACTGGATGAGCCAGCTAGATTTTCCCATCTCTAATTTTTATGATTTTTTTTTTTTTAAATCAACTGTAGTTTGCATTTCTTGAAATTCTTTCATGCAAGTTACAGAATTTCTGAGGGAGGCAGAAGATGGGGCTGGAGAAAGAGAGGTGGGTGTGTTTCCTGAATGACAAAAAAAAAAAAAAAAGCCTGCAGCCTGGAAGAGGCTGTGAAACTAGAAAGACTGGCTGGAGAGAACAGGAGAGAATAGAGCTCAGGGGGGCTGCCCCACTGGGCTGACATATGTGCAGGTGAGCTGTGCTGAGAACACTATGAGTGAGGATTAGTGGTTAGGTCAATGGCAACGAGGGTGACTTTGAGAGAGCTGTGACCCTACTTAAGCATATTGCAGTTACTCATGGTCAGTCTTCAGCACTGGGCAAGAAGCTGTGGGAAGGCTCAGCTATAGATCTCTGCATGACTTTCTCCTGCTAGTTTTCACCAAAGAATTTTTGAGTTAGTGGAACGTTTGATTAGGGGCTTCTCTCTCATCCTCCTGCCTTTTAAAACTTTGCTTTGGTTTGAAATCAGATTTCAAAGGGTTGGATTAAAGGAGAGATTGCAGAGCTGGTCTTTCACTCCTTCATTAATCCAGTACTGGACACAACAAACATCCTTAATTACTCCCGTCAGTCCTGAAGCCTCACACAGCTTTACCAATGCACCACAATCCTGACTTTCAAAATCGCTAGCATTTTACTTCATGACTGGATGCAGTCACAGGTCAGCCGCTCTCCTTTCATGGCACTCAAAGCAGGTCACTGGTCTGTGCTACAGCCTTCTACCATTCCTGGTAAATCTGTTGCAATCCTAAGGATGCCTTAGGGCTCTGCTAATGGTCACCTGAAGTCCAACCTGTATTGAGCAATCCTCAGTCAGACCTAGGAAAGTCGATCTGTCCTACTGTACCACATTCTACTGTTCCAGCCTTGGAACACTTCTTGGTTTGGGCTAACACAGCAGTCCAGGATAACACCTTCCTCTGCAATCATCATGCTCTGGGTTTGTGATGACAGTGATGTTTGCAGTGCAAAATTACTAAGATTCTCAACAAAACCATTCTGGAATTTACTGGTGTTTCTTTCCACCCACAGTCTGTTGCAGACCTTAAATGTGTGCTTCACAGCTTTGCTGGAGCAAATCTGCTGTTCCCCTCTCTTCATAGATTAAAATGCCTTTAATAATTATTAAATGAAAATTAAAAACTAAAGTCATTGAACTTCTCCACAATCCTTCATAGCCATTTTTACAGCTGACTTAACCTCTGCACTGCAGATCTGGACACCTTTTAAAAGCTCCAATGTGATCCTCAGGAGGCTTTGAGACTTTCTAGGACAGAAAAGCTATGGAAGTCTTTTTGTTGTTGCTAAAAAAAACCCACCTGTGGGTTGCAGATCAAATCTAGGAAGGCACAAGGTGTTCCAGACAGCATCAATTGCTGTATTGGGAATGTATCCTGGCGAGTGGGGGCAGAAGTGTCAGAGAAGCCATACATCCAGTCTGGCCTTCTTTAATGTATTTTAAAACAGGAAGATACCTGTACTAGTCCTTCTCCACCTCCTCACTCTCAGACTCTCACTGGGACCCTGACTCAGACACCCGGCTCACTAGCACATAACCAAAATGTACATCCATGGGAAGTGACTTGATGCCTGCAGGATCTCAGCCATCTCATTCTATCACTGCTTGGAAACCAGCCATGGCTTCGAATGCCTATGTCCACCCCAAAAGGCTTCTCTCTCTTTTTCTGAGCCCCCACAGCCCCTCTTGGCTATGAGGTTATGTGTAGGTGCTGAGACTTCCCAGAGAAGAGAGCAGCAGGGTGTGCAGGGAGTGCCATTTCAATCTTCTATCCCCGAGGCAGAAAGATTTAATCAAGTGCTTTCCACAGAGATTAGGGTGCCTAGCAGAGATGATGGAGAATTAGTCACTTTCCTATCATTAGCAGGTTCTCACAGAGGCTTTCCATGTGATGATCACACCCTTCAGGGGTACAGATGCATCTGCTGGACACTGCAGACACCTGCTCCTGCCCACATCAAGGCCATGGTTCCTCTTACAGCACTGTAAGCTGGACTGAAAGACTTTAAATGACAAGGAATATACTGTCCCTAAATTGTCCCAGTGGCTAACCAGCCTCACAATTCAGAATGCACACCCTATTTCCAGATGGCCTTCAATGCCAGCCATTGAACTGACTTCTGTAGTACTAAGCTAAGCAGTTCAGGCCATGCACTCAAGCCTTGACATGCAATTTTCTGCATTATTAAACTGTTAGCTTGCTTTGTGGCAAGTTTTGGCTTGTGGCAGCTAGTACTCTCCTAACATCAGCAGGGCATCGTTCCCAACAGGTTGTGTAGGCAAGGCTACCTTCTTTTGGGAAGAAGAAATCTTATTCAGAGGGAAGCTGTGCCACTTACCCTCAGGTTCAGAGAACTGACCCAGAATTGCTTTATTTACTAGTGTAGGTGTAACCTAGATTTCGACGAGACCTTTTCTGCCAGCATTGTTTACTATCAGAAATCTCTCTCCCAAGTGAAGAATTTGTAGGCTGTGATTAAGTCAGTTCTTAACTTCCTCTTATATAAACTACATTTTGAGTCCTTTCCAGTTTTCAGCATCCTTTGCGAATACGAACAGGAAAACAGAAGACAGTACTCCAGCATGATCTCACCAGCCATGCCTGTACTCCAGGTCTGTCTCAGCTTCCTTTCTCCTTCTGAGCATAGCACAAGGCACAAGACCTCCTGTCCTCACCTGTGTATCTTGTTTCCAGGGTCAGGAATCCTACCGGTGTGTGCCAACCGGACAGTACACTAATCTGGTCCCTGACGTGAGCTCTCAGGGGACCAAGAGTTTAAAGGGGGGCAAGTTACACTCCTGTTGCTGAGCTTGGACACAGAGGGTAGTGCTACTGAAAAAATGAAAATGTCCCTCATGCATTCAGGAGTGATATCTTTCCTAAACTATTGAGGCATTTAACCTAAAGATTATTTATCATGATGCTCATATGCTTTATAGTGATGCTGTATTCTAGGATACTGCCTCCAATCTCCCTGGCATATCCCACATGCTATACTTTGCTACAAGAAGGTAGCCATGGCATTTCATTGCTGGAATTCTTATAAGTGATCCACCTCAGCCTGTGCAATCTGAGCTGACTTTGTTGTTATTTCCTTCTCCCTCTATTATTTGTGTGATGTGCAAGTATGCCAGCAATTAAATTTTCCTGATGAATGAGCTCAGTACCATCAGGCTGAAAGTTTAACTCTGTAGGAAACCCACTGGAAGCACTTGCTGGTAACAGGATCCCTCTAGCATAGTACTTCCTGAAGTGTGACCACTGATAAACTTTCAAGCCATGGTGGTGGTGTTGGTTATCTTTGTCTCTAACCCTGCCAAACACGAGGTTTCTGTATCACGGTCCAAAGACTCTTACATGCCACAGTCTTGATCATTATGTCATAACACAAAAATAACTGAACTACACATGAAAGGATGGTTTTGTTCATAAGGCATTGCTCTTGAACACAGTTCCAAGCTCAGCTGCACAGATCTACGGAACTGCCACCTGGCCACTCTGCCTCTCATCTCTATGAGCACAGTGAGGT
>NW_009722064.1:0-2947 GCF_000703405.1 Apaloderma vittatum | reverse complement strand
GAATGTTGGTAACACTAAACTAAGGAGTCACTGCAGGGCACCCGGTGACAGAAGTTAGGTGAGCACGTAGACAGCGTCACCCTGTTACTATGCCTGCACTCATGGCTTGGGAATACACTGATGCAAGCCCTGCACTGCTGCAAAATAAATATTACAGTTTCACACCAGCCCTTTGGTGTGACATGTTGTCACCATGTCTCAGCACATTTGTCCCCACCTTGCTAAGCAATCATCGTAACATGGTAATGGCCATGTAGGGCAGGAAGGTCACAAGGTCAGATCTTCCAACAGCAGTCACCAGGACTTCTTTTGTAGAGCTGCCATTGTCTGGGTAGCTGAGGAAACAGAGATATTTTTTTCCAGCAAACAGTATTTGCATGAGTATTTAAAAAAGAAAAAAAATAAAATAAAATCCTCAGCTTGCTTTGCAAGCACAAGTGCAGTTTTCAGCACTGAAGCTGAATTTCCTTGCTATCAGAATGATGTCCATATCTGTCCATTTTCTCTTCCCCTCCCAGACAAATACTGCACTCTCTGAGTGAATGGCAAAGTTTTAGGGTTTAAATCCAGCCCCCTTTGAAAACATCATACCTGCCACACTAGGTGCTTATTGTCAGCACAAAGTTCTCTCCCGTGAAAAATGACTGGTAACCTCTATTGGGGCACTGCTTTTTAGAGGGACAAGACTTTGCCTTCAGCAGAAAACTAGGTGGCATTAAGCGAGGAGCACTAGGTAAAGCTAAGAAAGCAGGAGACTTGTTGAATTAGCCCTTATCTCCAGAAACACCTTTGACATGCAGAATGTTTGTTCACCTTGATTACCTGGGCGGAGAAGTTATTGTTGCTTAAATTATTTACTTTTGAAACCACAGTTATTTGCCTCCACCCTTCTCATGCTGCCCTATGCACCCCAGCACTAACACACCTTAGCATAGCTGGGGAGCACTGCAATGATTCCTAGGAGGATGGCTCAGTGGGGTTACATCTGGCAAAAGACAGAGATGTCCACTGCAACCAGTCAGCACCACGAGAGAGCAAAAAGGTGTCACTTGCCTCTGCTGTAAGGGCTACTGTGCATAGGAATCCAGAGGAACAGAGGGCACATGTGAAGTAAGACCAAGCCTGGTAGAAAGGCATTTATTCCTTCCCCTTTTGTTGCCTCTGCCAGATCAGAGGCCAGGGTGAGTTTCAAGTAATCAGCAAAAACACAGCTTTACAGGCCTCAGGCACAGTAAGGATGTGCTTTTTTTTTCCTGCTGATGAGAAGTAGATCTGCTTCTCTCCTCCTAGTGCTCTGTGCATCTCAAAGACTCTTGCACCATTCCCTAACAGCTGACTGAAGGGAACAAGCAGCAGAATTGAATGGAAAAGCATGGGTTTAGATATCCTGGTGACTCTTCACTGACAAGAAGCTTTTTTAGTGTGGAGGTGAGGTGGAAAATCAGCGCTGGGTTTACCCTTTGGAAGGAGCCTGTGTTCCCTGAGGTCACTGGCAACACTCACATTGGGTTTTAATGGTGCAGGGTCACACCCATAGTCTTCATCTCAGCCAAAGCAAGTTCATTTCCTGGCCTGCAGTGTGTTGTCCTGTGTCCAGTCCAGTTCTGGAGACCAGAATTGATAGTCTAGGCTTCCATTACTGGGTTTCCCTTGGGAAGCTATTCCACACACCAACAAAAGTCAGTTGCTAGCAAAGATTTCCTGATATTCAACTGAAAATTTCCTTTCAGTCAAACTCTTTCCATTACTCCAGCTATTTTCTTTTGGATCTTCTCCCATAAGCAGTGTGTTCCACTTACCGCCATCCTTCCAAGACAAAGTTTCATCACTGTATGTGCAAGTCCAGCTTTTCAGATAGACCTGCCCAGCACTGCCCTGCCTGGGGTCACCCGCCTGTCAAAAGGAAGAACACCACTTGCAATGCTGGGAGCAAGAGCTGGATTTTCAGAATTGATAAGAAACCACAATTCCAGATCAACAGCAGTGACGATAGAGATGATCGGCCCACAGCAGGTGAAAAGCATACAATCCCAGTGTGACAGGACCGGTTGCCTCAAGAGGCAAGTCTCGCTGCTTCTGATGACAGCCATGTGGTCACCAGGAACAGAATAAATTAGGTGGGAAGGTGAGAATCATATGATTAGAAATATTCCTCAAACTGAAAACTGCGTGAAAAGAAAACAGCTTCCTTTCAGGGCAACCCTCACACTCTGAAAGAGGGACACAGAGCTCTGTGATGGCCATGATACTGACTGCTATTGCATTTCAGCATCACATTTACCTCTAAGGGGAGTGGTGGTTCATTGGATTTCTGACAAGCACCTCACTTATTGGAGCCCTAGCTTCTCAGCATTGACAGAACAGATAACAGTAATAATTATTTAGTAATAATATCATAGAATCATAGAATGGCCTAGGTGGGAAGGGACTTTAGAGACCATCTAATACAATCTCCCTGTCACGGGCAGGGACCCCTCTCAGCTAGATCAGGCTGCTCAAGGCTCCGTCCAACCTGGCCTTGAACACCTCCAGGGAGGGGGCAGCCACAACATCTCTGGGCAATTCCCCTCCAGGGAGGGGCCAGCCACAACATCTCTGGGCAATTTATTCCAAAGTCTTGCCACTCTCGTACTGAAGGATTTCTTCCTAAAATCTAATCTAAATCTATTCTCCTTCAACTTAAACCCATTTCCCCTTGTCCTATCACTGGACATTCTTGTAAAAAGTCCCTCCCCAGCCTTCCTGCAGGTTCCCTTCAGGTGTTGGAAGGCAGCTATTAGGTCCCCCCAAAGTCTTCTCTTTTCAAGACTGAATAACCCCATCTCCTGCAGCCTGTCCTCATAGCAGAGGTGCTCCAGCCCCTGGATCATCTTTGTGGCCCTCCTCTAAACACGCTCTAACAGATCTATGTCTCTGTTATGGTGGGGGCACCAGAACTGGACTCAGT
>NW_009722063.1:0-33131 GCF_000703405.1 Apaloderma vittatum | reverse complement strand
CCATTGCAGAAGAAGGCAAAGAAGAAGGGCAGAAAGTTTCCTGATCACTCAATTTATACTAAATATGACGTATATGGGATGGAATACTCTTGTTGGTCATCTATCCTGTCTATTACCCCCCGGACATGCAACCTTTTACTTCCTTGTGACCCCCCTGTACTACCCGGCACCCCCAGCGTGGCACACAAGAGCCAGCAGTGGCCTTGGTCACTGTAGGAATAAGTATAAGCAAGAGCCTGTCTGCATACTAGTCCCAGGCAGTAACTGCAAACATCAGGTGTTATCACCGCTAGCAGCAGGCACTGTCTACGAAAACATGCTGCTAACTTCAGAAAGTGCAGCCTTTTAGAAGAAACTAAAACTGAAAAGTAAAAATCACTAAATAGGACTGGGTTTTAGCTCAAACCCAGGACAATGTGCAAAAGTATTTGGAATATCATGGTAATGCGTATTAAAGCATATAGGTTTTGTCTTATAGAATTAAATATTATGTACTCTGCATTCAATTTTCAGTATCTTAATTGAAGTGAGTGGGTAAGAGTTGAGGGTGTGAGTGATGAACCTAAATTCACAATAAAAAAGGTATCTACTTTAATAACTTCCCAGTGTCATTACTGGCGGAACCTATGCTGTAGCTTCTCCTGAGAGCAGGTTCATAAAGGGTAAAAGTGCCTTTTGTTTTCTGCTTAAACAAATAATCACCTGGGAAGATGTTTTTGCAGTGCCTCTAGTGGGCTAGCGTAGTGACTGAAGTTTTTTCATGAGCGATACCACTGAATCATGGTCTGTGTATGTCTCCTCAGACTTTTTGCAGAAATTGTTTTCCTCTAATTCTCCATGCTCCACTTTCCCATACAGTCCCTAAACATCCTTCTGGGCTCCCAAGTGTTACCTGGGCTGAAGATGCTGTGCGAGGTGGCTGGGCTGGGCTAAATGCACTGCGCGGCTGTGTGCCAGATGCACATCTCATTGACTTGAGCTTGAAGCTCGTGCCGAAGTCCCTTGCCACCCACCTGTCCAGACAGGGATTTTCGTGAAACTTACAGAAACTTTAATACTCTAACTCTGTTGCTTAGATTAGTTAGTAATGACTTCTGTAATAAAAAATTAATACCAAGGAATAGATGGCCAGGCAGTGTGACCACTCCTAGTTATCACTTAATGAGCTGTGTATGAGTGCAGGACAAAAGCAAGTCACATAGCTGCCCTGCTCTGGCAGTGCTAAACCCAAACAGATAGTTCTATCCAAAATACTTGCCAAAATGTACAAATAATTTATTGAGTCATTGGCATAATGTCACAGGAGAAACAACTCAAAGAATGGCAACTGTGGATTGTTTTCAGTATTGCGAGGTATATTTACAGTGATACAGGGATTGTACATTGTTGACCAGTGGATGAAAGTGCAGCCTTGTTTATCACAAAGATTGGTACATGTTAGGTTTTTTTAAAAAATTTCAATGCAGACAGAAAGTATTTATTCGAATTTTTTTTTTTCCCATTTGATCAACAAATTATCAAAATGTGTCCCATGCAGTTGTTGCTGGGAGAACGTGAAAATGACCCTTTTGTTGTGTTTGTGCTATACGCTTCTAATGTCACCATCAGGAATCTTGTTCCCCAGGACAGCAATCTGTAAAATTATTGTAAACATTTAGCTGTGTGAGGTTTAATTAATGCCAGAAGCCTTCAATAAACATCAGTTGCAGTTTGGAATGTGCCAAGTTAATGATTCCTGTGCTCTGCCTAATAATGCATGTGCTGTTAAATCTATGTGCAAAGTGGGTGGCACTGACATTAGTCACATCCTGTGGATGTCCCTGCATGCACAGAGGGAGAGGAAACTGCAAACCAACAGCAACATTTGACAAGCAGTACACTTAAACATCTCCACTTAGAGGCCTGAAGGACAAAGTGCATAACTTTATCATTTCCCCTGGTAGAGAAGAAAAACAAAACAAAAAGTTAATGAGTGCCTTTGATACTTTTGAAAGTTAATAAAATAATTCCCTAAGTAAAGCTTTATATTAAATGTGTTGCAGAATCATCTGCTGGTTATTGCTACAGGATTTTCATAATGCTGTTATTTTGTATTATATTTGTTTAACCAAAGAGGTTTTCCTTCAATGTGTATTGAAGAAAAAAAAGGAGAAAGTTAAGGAAAAAGAACAAAACAAACTCTTCCAAAACAATGTTTTGAAATAGACTCTAAAATTCTGTTCATGTACCCATGCAGAACCTGGCAGCATTTAAAATCATGTACTCCGTGAAAGTGATAAATGTGGTTGCTCTAAAAAGGGATAAAGGAAGGGGGAAAAAAAAAAAGGTTATAAACTGTATACTTGTTTTGTTTACCAAACCTGATAGGTATGTGGTCATTTTCATGTTAATTTTGTGTTTGTCAGCACAACTCTTGCCAGCGGAATCAGGAGCCTACATACCAACTAGAGGCAGTGTTGTGGCATTACCCTTAAATGAAAGTAGAAGTGTAGGAATCATCTATCTAAGCCCTTTTGTCCTAATCTAGGTTCTTGGAAGAATTATTTCTCGCTACACTATGAGAAAGGTAGTGTGCTACTCCCACACTTGAAATAAATAGGTTTATATTCTTGTTTAAGGTTTAGGGCAGCAATTTTCTAATTTGCAATTGTTTCTAAGAATCTGAACATTGCTTCGCTTGGCTTCTAAGCAACTTGATTAGAGACTTTACATGTCTCATCTCCATTTTCAACTGGTAAACTTAGGAAAAACACAACTTAAATGAGGTAAAACCAGATTATTCTTGATGATCAAGTATTTTACAAATGTGTTAATAATTGCTGTGTAAAAGAACAATAACCAGTTTCACATCTTTGGTGGGGCTGTCTGATACTGTTCAATTAAGTAAACAGGAGATGTAATTGAAGAGAATTTCACTGCTGTATCTGTGATGTCTACTGTAAATTGAAAGTGTACAAGTTTGATCTTTGAACCCAAATGCGTACGTGCTTTGCCGTAATTTTGCATATAATTGTACCAAATGATCTTTACTGTTTTTAGCTCTAAGAAGATGAGTCGAGAAATTCATATCTAAAGAGAATGTGTTGCAATTTAATGGTGTGAGAAAGACTGCCTTTGAGCGTAGGACAGAAGACTTGGACTGTAGATCTATGCAGCACTTTGTAACTCTGCAGGTGGCTTCACGGCTGAACTTGAAAAATAAATCACCTGTTGACTATTCTTCCTCAAGTCTGTTTAGGAAGATCAAGTCAATAACACTGTGTGTGTCTGTGTTTAGCTGCTGTAAGGCTTAGTGTCCCTATATCACAATTTCTGAATTATCAAACTGGGATAATATTGTCTCCTAGGCTTTTCTAGTGAGCGTCTCATATTTTGGGACAGGATTGTATTTGTCTAGGCGGTCCTAATGGTGGTGTAGCAGTGATAATTTAAGGGCATGTGGTTAGAGAGACAAGCTACAGTAAGACATAGACTATCTTCTTGGACATCTAGATGCAACCATAGTACAAATTAAGACAAACTACAATGCTTATTGAAAGTTCTAAACTGTACTTGTAGAGATAATTTCTGCATGAATGACTTGATGTGTCAGCCGTTTTGAAGGTTTTTATGACTGTACTACTGCACATTTCTTCCCTTTCAATAACTTACTTGGGTTTGGGGTTTTGCTGACATTCTTGGCAGATTGAAGGGAGTGTTAAGGTTGGCGTCACTTGTTATGGCCTTATTATTCACAGAGTGTGACCATATAAATATTTTACTGTACTGCATTCGTCAAACCATGCATGGCCACATCTGGGCCATATATGAACATCTGATTTGTAGTTTATTTTATTTTAGAGATGTGATGACTAGTAGTTCCTCTATACTTTCAGTAGTGTGTGTACAACAAACATGTCTTAAAGTAGCATCAGTTGACTATGGGAAAAAATCAGTAAGAAAATGACTCCTTGCTATACAGCTTTACTGAACGAGTGAGTAAAAGTAATAAACAATAACCAGGACTTAGTTTCAAATATAAATTATGAATTGTAATACCGCCTGGAAATGGAGTCTTTTACTTTGTGTTGATGCAACAGATAAAACAGCAAATAACTAATCAAAATACATGTGTCTTTCAAAAAAATCCTCTGATCCAAGAAATGCAATGTTATTTTGAAATAACATAAAGGCATATCTACCACTGCAAAATGCTGTATCTTAAAGCACCTTCCAAAGATACTTTTGAAAAATTGAGTTAAAAGCTCAAGTATGTTTGCAGCTTCCTTACCCTGAAATTCTGTGGTGGACGCATATCCCTGTAAACATTTAGTTTAAGTTTTCCAATACATACACAAGTGGTAATGGTAATGTTTGGGATATGGCATGGTCCAGTTAAATAAATGGGAGTCAGAAGATGCAGGTTTTTTAAGGCTTTTTTCCTGTCTCTGGCCTTCATCAGCTCAGCGGACTAGGGGATTCACTTTTTTAGTGTGTGTTTTTTTGTTGCTGATTAGATAGCCTGTGTTCTCAAACCTTGCTTCTTTTTAATTGGTAAGATCAAACATCACTCAGCAAAACAGTAGAGTGTTTCTCATGTAGAGCTAGGGAATGGAAAGGTTAACAAAATACTTGGGATTGTAAAGATTTCAAAACATTTAAAAAGTAATAGTAATAACCCTTGCTGTCTATGATCTAGTAAACCCTTGCATTACTGTTGATATGGTTAGCTGGCATGACTATAGTGGGGCTTGTAATTCTATTCAGATTTCAAGTCTTCCTAAGCATTGTTCATCTTCAAAGAGCTATTATGAAGTCACTACGCTTTTAGAAGTGGGTTTTCATGTTTAAATTTGGGGTTTTTTCATTAAATGTATTCAGACTTGGCAGTAACTGATTATTAAAGTACTGCGAACTGCTTGGAGACAGGCTTGTCTTAGCCTTTCTGGGTTCACACCTGGATACTGTATCCTGACAGAAATTAAAGCAGAAGGAATGTCACATTTTATTCCAGATACTGTACTTACCATACACGCAGGACTTCTTTGTGTTTAAAAAATAAATAAATAATGTAACAAGATATAATGTGCAAGAGTCCTGTGTGAAAACTATGAAATATTCACTGAAATTCTGTATTGTTTTGATCCTTGTCATTTACAGTGACTTGACAGAACACTAACTCTCAGTGAAACCTCTGTTTGTGCCTAGTTGGGTGATCTCGCCGGATTCTCACTTGTTTTTCTCCTGAGCCATGGACTATTCCCCTTGGGGATGATCGTATCCATTCACTGCTGTGACTCCAGAGTAATGCCTCTAAATTTTTTGAGGCTTTTTAGCACCTTAGTTCTGAGTACTTATTTGCTGGTTTTGAACCACGCTGTAGCTGCTTGCTTATCCTGTGCCTAAGAGACAGCTGGGCTTCTTGTTGGGCTTCACAAAGCATTTTGAAGTGTAATGTGATTCAGCTGTACCACAGCTGATCACCAGAGCTATGCTCTATGCATTATGTTTTCTGCCCAAACTGAGACTCAAACCAACAGGGACTCAATTTCTGTGGAAATAACTGTCATATAGTCAATTTTGTAGCTTATTGTCATCTGTAAATTAGGTAGAATAGATGCTAGGGAGCAGTTTTTTGTGCTACATCTTATCCCTTTGCTCTCACTGCCTAACTGCTGCTGTTGATTAAGTTTAATCCCAAAGCACATCAGAATTAAAAGACTTTGCATTTTTATAAGTCTTCTGAAGAAAAGCTTTTCTCCCCTGGTTCTTTGGCAGACATAAGTTGTTATTTGCAATGGGGTAAATGCCTGAAGCAAGGAAAATGATCACATGTGAGTTATAAATCTATTTACAGTGGTGATGCTGACAAGTGTACACTGTTTTGGATGTAGGCTGAGAGAAAACCCAAATAAATCAGATTTGCCTTCATAAAGTCATACAATAATCTGTAAAGGCTAAAAGAGAGAAAGGTTGAGTCTTTTGATTATGAAGAGATTTGAAGGCAAAGAGTTGTGAGGATTTTTTAATCTAAGTAAGAATAAAGCTTAAACAGTTGTCAAGGAAAATGATATCTTTAATATGTTATCACTAGACAAAATAGATTCTATAGTGTTGAGAGGCACAGCTGTACTAGCTAACAGACTTCTGATTCCTCCAAAACAACTGGAAGGGTGAGTTTTGATTTAGCATGACCGTTCAAGATAATTTTCAATTTTTATTTTTTGTTTAGAACTTGCAATTAAAGAAAGCACCACAAGTGGTCACAGTGCTGTCACTGATAGGGTATTGGATAAGAGGATGGTCATGAAAAATAACTTTGACCTATTGACAGTCAAAACTATGAAAACACTCTTCTGTTCAGAGAAGGGACATTGTAAAAAGCCAGTCAAATGTTTCGAGATATATTAACCTATACTGACTTCCTAAATATAAGTAGTCTGGTAGTAACTGACTCCAATTTTTGTCGAGTAGCTGTCTTTCAGCGGTGAAGACTAAGCCTCTTTTCACTTATAGTATTTCATGTTATATTTCATATATCTATTTTATCTTTAATGTTTTTACATGCAAGTGATCAGCTGATGCCTGTTATCTTCCTATTTCAGCACGTCTTGGTGACTTAATACAAATGTAGTAATGAAATAATAAATATATGAACAATGACACTCTTAAACTACATCTAGTTTGAGACATTAGTTTGAGATATAAACCACATGTGAGCTTATTCCCGCATGAAGTAATAGCTTTACTAATTGTGATCTAAAGTTTTTCACTAAGGCTGCTGAAACACTTCAGTTAATAAGCTCAGTAATTTAAGTAACTGCAAATGATGGAGAAAATGTCCTTCCACATAGTTTTATCTGTCTTTCTACCAACACACGTGCTCTCACACACATGCGTGAGAGGGAGGAGTTGTGATGAATGTTGCTGGCAATGTTTCTATGAGTTATCTAACTTTAAAATCACTGACAGCTCTTCTTGCATTTTCACTAATTAGGATGAACCCAGAGAATTTTTAATGCTCTTATCCCTGTCACCTAGCAAATGTATTCTTAATGCTTTTTAGAAGAGGAAATAACAACTCACAAAACTTTTGAGAGGCAAAAGACACCTCTTTTGTTTACCGTGAAAAGAAGGAGGATAAGGAAGGATCTATTTGCAGTCTTTTTATTACCTAATATAGAGAAGGTGGAGCCAACTCCTCTCAGATGCACACAGTGAAAGGAGAGAAAGCAGAGGATGAGACAACTTAACCTTCTGTACTTCTATGAATTTTTTTAAGATAAAAATGGAGGCACTGAAGGAAGCACCTTATACTGTGTTTTGGCTTTGTCAAAATCCTTACATTTCAACATAAGACTTAATGAAAGAGCTTTTGGAAGCTTTGTGGTAGTTCAGGAACATGTGGTACAACATACACAGTGGTATGATGACTGGGTCATGTATGGGAAAAATCACTTGTTCAGTTTCCCTAGAAAGCCTATGAAAGATGATAACTTTGGATTTTTAGAAAGGCAGGAAGGTCTCAAGGAATTTGTTCTTGAAAAATTGCTTTAGAATGTTGCTGAGATTCATTCGACTTGAGATTCAATTACACAAATTTTGTTTTACTGTAATATATACCTGTCTAACTTTAAAACATACTTTTATAGATCTTGAGGAATTTGAATCAATGATAAATATTTTGTATGGTTAAAATGGAAAAGTAAAGCTGAATCTTTAGATAGGAAAACATAAACTGATGCAATAAATGACTTTATATTGTCTATTCATGGAACCTTCCCCTTCTGTGTGCCTTTTTCCAGACATATATTTACAATTGTTTCATTGTATGCTTTCTTCTGGAAAATAATATAGTGTATGTAAGGGCTTCATGAGGATCAATGTTTCTACTCAGTGATGAGTTTCAAATAAAATATCAAAATGCTTTTTTTTTGGTAAAGCATAATTTTATCAAATTAGCCAAATTTCTTTGCTCAGAAGATTCCAGAGATTCCACACCAGACTTCCAAAAATGATTGAGGTGCAGAGGCACAAGGATGGGAAAAGCAGAAACCGATACAATACTCAAGAGATATTTAGGCAACGGTAGTAGTGCCGTAGTAAAACTCTTTCTGAACCGCTATCCGTGCATGAGTTTTGAACTTATCTGGATATTTATAGCTGCAAGCCCAGTGAGGAAAAATATGACTCACCTAGGATATGTTGTTTTGTTTTACAGGAAAAGGCTCAGTGCTTTCAGAAGGCTCTTGCTTCCCAAGCAGATAAATCCACGCAGACAGAACTTGTAGGCCATGATGTAAGTAGCTGTATCGAACAGTACTTTTTTATCATCTTTGTGGGTGTTCAGACTTCTGTCAGCCTGTTTGCCTCTGCTGTTGTTGTGTCCATGCATTGATTTAGAGGGATTTACTGCAACACCGTTTGTCCTTTGTGCTTATATGATTCTAAAATACCTTTGGAAACTTGGGAAGATAATTACAACTACCTGCCAGCACACCAATATCCTATTAATTTTATGGTTTACAAAAAGCTGAGGGTTAGTGTAAGTGAATGTGGACAATATATGTTAGTGGATTTTTTTTTTCATTATTCATTTACACACTTACTGGCAGTTTAATGAGGTTATTAAATTTATAATTGTCATATGCTGTACCAACAATATTTGAATTTTGGAAGATAATGGGATAAATGCAATTTTACCAAGTAGTGTTAAAGTTCTGTTTCCTGAGGAGTGTCTATCAGAATTTTGGCTAGAATGTGAATTGTTAATATGTATCCTTACGCAAGAACATAGTCAAGGAAGATTCCTTAACTGTAGAAATACTGTTTTCCATATTTTTTTTCAAATGAAGGTCTTCTATCTGTGGGACATTGGTGAACGATGTGTATGAGACTCACTTGTTTATATGGTCTTTACTGAATAATCTTTGTTTAAGAATGCCATAGTGTGGAATATTAAGCACAGTTCTATTCTGTGGTTTGAGTAAAATCTCACAATACTTAAAACCAAAGACTGTTCTGCAAAATCAGACTGTGGTTCTGCATTGATGTATAACAAGATGCTGCTTCAAATTTATACAAGGATAGCAACACTGGAATTAAAGCAGGTTTTGAAACTTTCCTTTCAGATGTTTTGTATTAGTGAAGTATTCAAGGCTTATCTTCAGAGTCTTCAGATAGTCTTTTGAATATAAAAACATAAAAAAATTCATCTTTGAATCTGTAAATCTGTAACGTTCTTGAAGCAAAATACAGTTTGGTGTTTTTTTCAGACTGTTTTTATTAAGCTGATTCAAGCCAGAAGTACTAACTTTGGTTTTTTAGAAGTGAAAACTTTCAAGAAAAATATGTGTGTTATTAATATTTTTATACATATTACTCAACACATGTGGGGTTTTTTTGTGTACTTCTTTTCCTTTTTAGTATTTTTTTCAGGGTAAAGAAGTTAGTACTTTAATGCGCCTATCTGCACTAATGTCTTGTTCATGGGTTGCCTAGCATGAACTCTTATGTCTGCTGGAATTTGCTGAAACTCCGAGGTATATATATTAATGGTGAAAATCACATAATACTCAAGCATATTTGAAAACGTTTATGTATGTTGCAATGCTATATCCCTTTGTTCTGGGACTAATTATCTTCTACAGCTACTTTATTACGTCTTAGATTTTAAATAGATGTCATCCACTAAACATGAGAATAAGCAATTTGTAGGATTGTTCTGGGTTTTTTTTGCTGTTGGCATCTTTTTTAATTACTATTCTTTAGTGTTTAAACAGATGAGATTTATGCATTTAGTTGTTCTCTCCCAAATCAAATATGTGATCTCTCATACCACAGAGTTTCTGTTAATGGATTTTTATTTTGTTTTCCTTTTTTCAGTTTGTGTTCCCTTGCAGATTGTGGGAAGGGAGTAGGGGAGAGGGAAGTCTTCTGTCAGTAAAGTAGATGTTTGCTGATTTGGCAATAAAATTAGAACCTCCTCCTCCAAACAGATACAGTTTTCTCTCTGAGACCTGAGTATTAAAGATAATACCATGTGATGGTTGCAGTCATACCTTTTCTATATAGGATGATGTAAGAGCAAAAGGAAATGGGAAATGATTTTCAAGTGGAACATCCACCTGTATTTACCTTGTACAGAGTACTTATCAAAATAATTGATAAGAAAGAAAGTTGAACTAATCTACGGGAATAAGACATGGTTACTCTGATTATTGTGAAGGGAATTCAGTGGAGAAGAATGCACAAATGAATAATGTTTACACTTTTCATGATATTATTACAAACTTCTGGTCACTTATTTATTAGATTGTGCAACTTTTCTTCAAAAGATAGCTATTACAGGTAATGATAGGTTCAAGTGTGTTTCTGTTGCAACCAAGTGGCAATTACATTTGTTTTCTTTGCTTTAATATGAGATTTTAAAGAGCAAGTTGTAACACTGTCGAGCAGTGTCTGTACATCATTTTATTCAGGATGTGTATGTGTATAACTACAAGAATATTGTGCTGATATGAAATTAGATTAAATAGAAAAACACAAAACAGATCAGAGAATGCTAGATATAATTTTCACCCCATTAGTCACACAATCTGAGAAGGGCATACATTGAATAGTTATAGACATCTACTTTAACAGGGAACCAGAAGATTTGAGTTCATTCCATCATTACTACAGATTTGCTGCTGTAATTCCGAACAAAAAAAAGTAACCTGTTTTATCTCCTCTTAATGCAACTTTAGAAGCTAACAATAGTTAGATAAAAGCGTTATCAGGAATTAGTGTAGCATTATTTCATCAATGGTGTACAAATATCGTTATGCACTTCAGAATGTAGAATTTTAGAAATCCTTAAGTTAGTGCTTCTGTGAATAGTTTGTTCTGTATTCTTTCCCTTTCTTTTCTTTCACTGCATAAACTTCATAGGTGCCTATTTTGCAGTGCAAAAAACCTGAGACGGGTTAGCCTCAGGAGAAAGCAATGTTCTGTGTTATTTGACTTCTGCACAGTATTTCCAGTAGTTGAGAGACTTAGTGTTCATTTAGATGCATTGTTAAAAAAAGTAAAAGGAAGTTAGTATCTTTACTTAGATGAGGAACTAATCCTTTCACCCATAGGGTGTACAGTAATGAAAAAAGGCTAGAGGCTAATCTGTACATAGGGCGGAATGGGTGAGGAAGGAAGGAATGCAGTGTTTCGAAAGGAAGAAATGTTCTCTCTGTGGAGCTGCACTGGAAAAGTTTCAAGCTTTGACTGAGTGTTTTGGATAAGTGAGAGGTTACCAAAAGGAAGTCAAGATAGTGTATTTTATGATTGTGGATGTAACATAATTAGAATCAAATTCTGGCTGTCAAGATGATCAGCAAAATTTGGATCATGTGATCTCCTGCGATACTTGTAAATAGTTGGTAATACTTTGTATAGATTTCTCTGGTTTCTCCCATGCAGTACACTCAAATTTTTTTCAGCTGAAATTGCTTTAGATTACTGTATTAGCAAGCAAGTATAAGCTAAAGTCTGTAGCAGTAAAGATAAAGTTCAAAATAGGTTTTGATAAAGAGGAAAAAGGTCCTCCAAGATGAAAAATGCTACAGTATCCTTAAGTGATTAACATGACCACTTTGCTACTTGACTAAAATTGAAAGTAAAATATCAAGCCACCTGCCTTGTGTATTTAAGGGAAGACACTAAAACGTAACCCAGGTTTCTTAGAAAGCTAATTGCTTTCTACTGCAGAATATCAAGGGATCTCCTAAATTTAATTTGTTTTCCAATATATGTACTGAGAATCATTTGAAACATGTTGGGAATCTTGCAGAAAGAGCCATATGCTCAGGAGATTGATGTGGCAGACTGCTAAATAATAAATGATTCTTGTATCTTAAATAATCAATGCCAATTTAACCTACTTCACCTTCCTCTGTTTGCAAAGCCTTATTTTATTGAGAGATCAAGGAGTAATTTCTTCCATGCTGATCAGGTTACTAAAACAAACTAGAAGATGGATAGGTACAGTCAACTGGCATTGGGACCGATTACAAGATCGTGTTAAGCAGTACAACGGTAGTAATGGCTGCTAGCTAAATAGGTAGTTCAAAGAATCGTGCAGGTATCACACAAACACTGCAAAATGTGCCATTGCTAATGAGTTGTCATTAAAATATGTCTTGAATGCAGAATTAGGCAATCACAGTGTTCTTTTTCCGTCACCAAAAGAAGTCAGACGCAGCACTGCTTTGTCAATCTTTGTCAGTCTTTGGATGGAAAGAATTTATACTTAATTTTATCCTACACAGAGTAGAAATTCCCAAGAGCTGCCAGGATTTCTACATCTTTTCTGTGTTTGTTTTGTGCTGTTATTTTAGGTTTCTCATCTCAGAACCGCTGTTATGTTTGTTCTTTATCTTTCATAATGACGAGTACAGCCAAAATAAACAGGTTTTAGACTGGTCCTTAACTCATTTCCCATTTAACAAGAGGTTTTTTTTCCATTCTAGCAGTCCTAACATTTTGTATTATGCTTCTAGAATCTCAGACAATGAACTTATGTGGCATTGCTCTCGATCTGCTTACTGTGTGGTTTGCATAGCTACAAACAAAAAATACCTTTCCTTGTTGATCATCAGCACTGCGTTTACAGCAGTGCTGGGTGTGATACACGAGTAGGCACTGACTCTAAACATGTGTACCACCATGCAATATTAAATTTAATAGGTATTTATACTAATGCATTTTTCAAGATACTTGTTTTGTACCTTGCTGTACGTTACTTTTGACAGCATGCCTCTATTCTCCTATCAAAGCCTGGGCATTGCGTTTTGCAGAGCCGCTGTGTTTCATGTGGAGGGAGTGAAGATGTGAAGGTGGATGCTCTAACTGTTCCCCTCCACGGCCCTTCTGTGCTCCTCACCCTCCCTGGCAGCCAGCCAGCCTGGTTTAAGGATGCTGGGAGGGACTGTTGCTTTGCGTCCTCTACTTTAGGAAGGCAGGGGAAAAGAATACAAAACTACTTGACCTTCTCAAACTTTCCAGTGTAATATTAAATGTATTCCTGCCCACGATATTGCATAGTTTATTACAGTGTGAAATGGATTTCATTTTGCCACCTGAAAAATTTTGCCTGTTTCTGCCTATGCCGCACTGTCCACCTCTGCCTTGAAAACTGTTGTCCACTTGCTGTCATATGTTAGTACTATGTTGTTTTCCTCCATTTATTTTTTATTTTCTCTCCGAGTTTGTTTTCTATCATATACAATGAAATAATGCAAACTTGTGCTTAATATACCTTTCTTGAATGCAAGTTTATTTTTAAAAAAATAAGTACCTTTAATAAACCGTTAACCATTTTAGTCTTTGCTTATACTTCTGTGTATCTGTTTGCATCTGGATGTCCCAGATGTTCTTGGCATGCTAATTGCTTTCCCACAACTTTCTCTAGCAATCATTTTCTCATCTTCTCATGTCCAATTCCCTTTTCTTAGTATACAATTTCAAAAGACCATTTTAGAAACTGTGTGTGTTTTACGATTTCCGTCTTCTGCAAATTCTGTCAAACCTTTCATCCATTAATAATGAAATATTATGGTGAAACGTTTTTAGTTTTAATGATGTCTCTCACCGACCCTTACGAAATATATTGCCTCACTGTCAAACGCAAAGATACTTGCTGTTTGAATTCCATTTAGCAACAAAGTCATGAACATGTATGAATTGTTACACCTCGTACTGCTTGCTGCCGAGATGAACAGTTCATGTTATCAGTGCTGAACTTGCCAGAGGATGCTTGCTTGTGCTGAGGGCTTGGTGTCTGTGGTGCTACACAAAAAGCAATGCAGGTTTTCACATAAATGAACTTCAAAAGTAACTTAGTTCTGGGACAGAAGCTGAGACTTGCCATATGGAAAAGACAGGCTTCCACTAATCACTTTTAGTGGCTGATTGTCAACAGGTATTATGCATTTGATTTTGCCATCTCTAGGAATAAAGAACAGTAAAATTTACATTCTGTAGTGGTGCTCAATTAGTATGAATGATCTTCAGTTTTTGTTTGCGGAATGCAGGTGGACTTCTGGCTGCTTGTGTAAAGAAACTGTGCTGTTTAAATCTTTGTAGTAATATGTTGCTTAATGATACAATAGCTGAGTTTCCTCATAGACCAGAATTTAATACGGTGCTATGGCCTCAGTATCTTTAAAAATACTGTTTTCCTCAAGTACACTCTGCAATAAAGGTGCAATGTTTTTCTTGCCTGTTCAGTTTTCCATCTTTCTACTTATTCTATGTTTCTTTGTTTTAACTTACTCTTTGTATCTGCAGTTATGCTGTTGCTGTCTTGCTTTTAAAGCACAATAAAATATGCACTTAGAGATGCTTAGAGATATTGGCCAGACTTACTGTCACTAACTTTTGCTGAAATGGCTTCGGGTGAGTGGAAGAAGGAGAAGAAGGAGAGTATTTAATTATTCCTACTTATTCATCCTAGAAGGTTGAGTTTTTTGGTTTTATTTTGAAGATAGGGTTTTTTTTGAGAATATCATAGCAGCACTGAGATCCTTTGAATTTTGTTCAAAAGAATGAACAGAGAATTTTGTAAAGTGCTTGCAGGAACAATCAGAAATTTTCAATTATAGCAATATTTCACAACAGGCTGTGAGTGTATTTTCTTAAAAATTATAAAAACTTCAGTCCACCAAGCAAAATTCGGAAATGAGGCATGGATAATCACTGTATTATAAAGCAACATGTTTGAGTTTTGTCATATTGGTGCGTTTAGAATGAGTGCTTTTTAATGCAGAATTATCTACTTATACGGTTTTATCTTAATGTGGAAATGTTTTCATGTTGTGTGCATGCTGCATGTAGATTCCTTCTATTAGCATAAACTAGCTGATTCCAGTGACCTTTCTCCTGTACAAACATGACGTCTGTTGTACATAACTGTTTTCTAGGTAGAACTATGTCATGCACAAGCTGACGAGTCATATTTCTAGTTTTGTATGCCTTGCCACTTGATTCCTTGTTATGTTAATCATTAATGTGAAAAAAGCTTTATTATTACATGCTGCCTGCATGACTGCCTGCATGACTGCATGCAGCAGAAATAATCATTTTTCATTTAACTTTGTGTTGCCATCAAACCATGCATCTCTAAGATTTCATTTCATTTCTTTTTTTTTCTTTCTTTTTTTATTTTTTGTTCTGTTTTTTTTAAAGGCCCTGTGGAATACTCCATGTTCTGAAGGCTTAGTTTACAAACCTATCAGCATCTCATTGGTTCCATCATTATTAAATTAAAAAACAACATCTGGACACTCTGCACTTATGGATTTAATTAAATACTGCTGTATATGAAATGAGCTGCAAGTTAACATTACTGGCAAAGTTCTACTACTTAATCTAACGTTTGTATTATCAACAGTCAAACATCACTTTTTGGGCAGTAGTATCTTCATTATTAAATATATCTATGAATAAATTATTAGTAAGCTATCACAAAGTTATCCTTTGAAATAAAACTCTATTATTCTTACCATTTCGTGCACTTAATCATCCACTGGTGATTCACTGCAAGTAAGAAAATACTTCAGAGATGCTTGTCTCTGAGATTGAAGAAAATATGTCTTCAAGATCTAGAAAGCTAATGAAATTTAGTAGTTTTTAAAACCTATAGTTTTTGTCTTCTGGTAATAATCCTTTTGCACCGATTATGAATACAGGATCAGTACTTTTCAATATGTGAGTATTTGATGAATGTTCATAATGAAGCATCCAGTGCTTACATGTGATTCAAGAGGCCTTTCTGCAGGGGATTTGGTAAGCTTTTATGAGGTCAGAATTTACCCAGCTCTATTCTAGGAAATAGGAGAGCTGATCCTAAAAACGTACACTCTGATTTTTTAATCCATTAGAATCATTGCTTTACTCTTTATCTTATTTTCTGAGTACTTCAGCTTGCTAAGACAGCACTGACACGTGTGAGCAAAGTGAATATTTTGTTTGCTGGATATGACTGTGACACTTGAGTGGATAACTGTTGTTATCCAAAGCATGGGGGCTGGGAGAAGGGGGAAGGTAACTCCTGATTTATGGCTTTATTAAGCAAGAAATCAGAAACAAACTGAAGAGTTCACCACAAACCATGTCACCTCTGTCAGTTGCTTCAGTGTTTCCTTACTCAGAATTGACTCGTTCACCTGAGGATGTACGCGACAACCACCCTTACCAGGTAAGATAAAAAGGTGCTTGTGCCAGCAGTATTCTTAAAGCTTTCCTGATAATACCTTTTTTAAAAAACAGGAGATAATACTTGAATCTTGTTGTTATTCCATTTTGATCCAGTCTCATAGCATATAATAATATAGCAGTTTTTCAGCTGGAGCACCTGCTTAGCATTTCTGGCTTAAATTTCAGAGGACATACTACACTCATTTAAAAGTAACATTTCAGCAGTTATACCAGTTATTCTTAAGTGGATCTGAAAATAAAAGCAATCAACTAGATATTCATGCACATTTTTACAGTGAATGAGCCTTCTTCACAGGTGATATTGCCTTATGTTGTCTTATTCTGTACGACTTAACATAGTGTTATTGTTTATCACTCTCATGTCTTCTTTTGTTCATAACAGCCATCCTCAGCATCCATCCTTGCCGTTTTGGTCAGACTTTCTGAAACTTCTCTGCATGTATAGTTGCATAGTTCTTACTGTATTTGTTGGAAGCATCTTTAAAAACCAATTAAATAGCAAATGCATAACATAAAGAAACCACAGAAATGAGCATGTGCGTATTATCCTTTTGAAATTTACATTACTTGTTGAACATCATCTGTTGCCACTCTTCCTTCTCTTTCTTGGTGCTAGAAAATCCTTTCTGCATAGAAATGTCTACCTCTTGCCACCTCTCATGCTTCCTTTTTTATCACGATCTTTATTATGATAATATTTTCAGTGAATGATAGATACTGTTATCTAGAAGAGAATAATGAGAACATGTTACATTGTGATGTTTTACTTGTAGAAGTATGTATTAGGCATGAAGGGTGTTGTGAAAAAATGTGTCAGTGGAAGAAAAAAATCATTTCAGGATTCTCATGAGATATAAACTAAGTTTTACTTTGTAAATGAACAAGGTTTTAACCTTTTCCTCCTAAATCCATGAAAGAATACTTCAAATACTCAAACAACTGGTGCATTTCTAAACCTGTCATTTGATAGAGGTGTTGTTAGCAGCTGTAATTTCAGTGCAAAACTGAACATGGCCCTTTGACTTAAGAGTTGAGATTTTAACTTTCCTAGGAATTACTCAATACCTTTTTTTTTGCAATTTCCTTCTTTTAGTTTCTTTTTTTTTTTTTTGTAACTTCACAAGGCAGTATGAACCAGTAAGAAATTACTCAGATTTGGTTTTTTGTTCACATAGCATTCAAATGGTCTGGAAAAAAAGTGATGGTTGACAAGTAATATTGACTTCAAGGAGATAGAATCATTGTGGGCAAAGCCCACAAAGTCTTAACAGTGTGATCAAAGATTATGATTATGATTATTATTTATTCCAGTTATGGTGATAGTACCACATTTAGTTCAAACAGTCAAAAATTTAAATGTACATAAAGCTTTTAGTATGTACTTCTTAATTTGATGTATTGCCCACTTTTGTACAGCCTCTCCTGTGAAGGTCAGTGCCTTCAGGTCACTTGTGGGAGTGATAGCACTGCAGTGAATTGGGTCTCACAACTCCCTGGCAAGAGTCTGATGTTAATGTTGATGATTTCATTATCCTCGTTCTGGAATTCATGTGGGTTGTCACTGATGTGTTGGTTAACGTGTTGTATACCTTGCTCTTTATCATTGATTTCAAGTAAAATGACATCCTCATTATCCTTACAACTGGTTTTGTCACGCTCCAAAGGTTTCTTTCCTGAGGTGGCGAGTAACCGGCCATTGCGGAGTTGTTCATAGTCTTGGAGTCTCTGTTGTCATCCAGTGCCTGTAATTATTTGGCTTGCTCATTATTAGATCATTCTTCATAGAGTAAGTGCTTGCTACTCTGTAAGATACGAACATACAGCTGACAAAGCCACCCCTGCACACCCTCACTTCCAAAACTTTGCCATATAAGCCTAATACAAGGTGTTGAGCTGCACAGCTTTGAAAAGATGAACAACAGCTAATGCAAAAAGGGTAATAGTAACCTGGTCATTAAATAACTATTTTTAAGAGCTAGAGCAAATATCCAGGCAGGCCAGACAAAAACAAATCTTGAGGCCCATGTTGTTAGCTTAATCCAAAACCTGTGTCTTGTTACAAGCAATGACAACACCATGTTAACTGAGATATGATGGTAATTCAGTATTGGCAAAATACTTTGTTCTCATTCTCAGCACAGGTGCAGAGACATGTTATTTTAACTAGCACACATTGTTTTTTCTGCATTTGATGCTTTGCAAGTGCTACCAGATAACCCGAGTTTGCTTTCTGAGCTTTCCTCCAGGGATTTGCAAATGTGTGAGTGCAATGCTGTTTGAGACAGAGGAGGTGCTGTTTGAGAGAGGGAAAAGTAGAAATTGAGTCACTGGATTTGAAATTAACACAGGTGCAAAAATGCTACAGCTAAAGCAAATATTCTGTGGTAAATGTTGAGAGGTTGAGAAGGAACAATAGTTATTTTAAGCAGTCATCGAGAGGCAGGCAAGTCTCAAAAAGCCTGTGGAGAGCTGGAGAGGCAGAAAGGTTACATCCTGCTTGAATTGAAGGGAGATTATTTTTCATTTGTCAGTGCGTTTTTTTAAAAATTAATCTTCTGAAACAATTTCAATATTAAAACATGCAGAGCAGTGTGAATACTGGTATATAAATTATTCTGCTATGCCTCAATACACATTTGGGCCAATAAAGAACTTCTATAGCTTATAATGTTTACAACAGGTCTGTAAAATCATGTGAAACATAATCGTTGAAGACAGTTTGGGGCGTAAGTACTGTGTTCACAGTGAAAGGGCTGGAAATTTTATTTTTCTTAAATAAGTAGATCAGTGGCTTGTCTTCGGGAGCTGAGTTTACCTATGGTTAACCAGTGTTTTTAGGTATATATACACTATTTGGTCATTTGATTACACTTTAAACTGCTCAGTATGCTTTAGACTTTTATGTAAATGTTAAGATTGAAAGAACTTACGAGGAAAAAGTTAGCATACAGTATATGGCCTGTGTTACATCAATAGGAGAAAGAGAAAATGCCATTTCTATCCCTGACCTATTGCTAATAATTTCTCTAACAGAAGTTCAGTGAGAACTCTATTGAGGCTGTGTACTCTGCCTTCATTTCAATACAGTGCTCTTTTAGTATGCATTTATTCATTCTTAGTAATGGAAGTTTCTACTTCTTAAGAGTCAACAGAATATTAACATTAATGACAAAACAGTGAGAAGGAGCACGAAGGGAAGGATTATAAATGAGATTTGGGGAATAGTAATACATTTTTTGTAGTATACAGAAAGGCATTAAATTGAAAATAGAATCTACTGGATACCAGCAATAAAAGGGAAAAAAAGTTCTGTTTGGTTACTAGCAAATGCACTGCAAAAAAACCTTGCAAAGATACATTCCTCTGTGTGTGTGTGTATATTAAAGCATGCTGAAGTTGAAAGCACGTGAATTAGATACCGTATTACAACTTCATATTTAGTACCAGCTTCATTACTTTCCGGAAGATTTTTATTTGTTAAAGAACATTCAGGAAAAACTTCATGGTGCTCTCTATTGGGATGAGATTGATAGCTTTGTATTTGATGCTGAAATAGGAGGGCTTGATCTTTATTGTATAATCGTGCATATTATTGGAAATAATCGTGCATATATTGGAAAGAAATGCCAGCACATTCACAGACATAATGTTACGTTTTAAGTGAAAAATGAGGAAAGAACAACTGCAAGAGACGAATAGGTGATAAAGGCAATAGGATCTTCATGTCTTAAATACATGAAACAATTTTAAATGCACACATCAGAGACATGAGCTTCCCGATCAAGTATAGTGAAGTGTCCGTGTCAATATATATTTGCACATCTTTGAATGTCTATATTTCATCTTTCAGTCTATTACATGATTGAAGAGAAAAGATTAAAGGAGAGACAAATCTACTACAGGAGTCCCATCAGGTTATGAAAAAAATCATCAAAGGACCACCTAAGAAAATGCCAAATTTCAGGGACTACGGAAAGTTGTCATGTATCTACTCACACTCCCAGTATCACGACACTTGATAGTGTGCAAGCATGATGTCAGCCAAGTATGAGTTGAACAGCAGGTAGAGTTTACCTTTCAAATTTGGGCCGTTTCAGAAGCATTTGCTGAACTTTCACAATTTAATCTGTGGGAATAAACTACTTGGCAAAATAATAAGAACAGTCTTTTAAAGAAATGGAATAAAATTTATGTATATACATTACTTATACCTGCTCTTCTGTAGCTAGAGAAGTAAATTCTCAAATTTTTTAAAGCAGTACAGCTGTGAACAATAACTTAAATAGCAAAACCTTTAAAAAGATGGGATTTGAGTGATCTGACTGAAGAAATAACATGAAAAAATAATGTGAAAGACAAAACAAGAACAAAACTAGTAACAGCAAGCAGGAAAATATAAACCTTTTTGAACCCATCAGAGTGCACCTGCACCCATCCAGTATTTTCTTTGCTTTTTAATATTTCTCTTTTCAACAAATATCCAGGGAGACCAATATATCTATCTTCTGAAGGTCTTCATAGTTCAATATTTTGTCCTGATACTGACCAGTAGTAGAATAAAAGTAGAAGGAAAACCAAATGCAACATCACAAGAGTGATGGTACTGGCAAACTGTCCAGTTTAGCAAAGGAGGTTAGGGATTTTCTGAACCTGGAGACTGATAATCACTGATAGATTTATTTTTAATGAGTTTATCTCCCTTGTGATTCTCCATTCTGACAACTTGCTTAAAGGTATATGCTCTGGTTTAGGATTAGTTTGATAATTCTTCTTTGTGATATTAATTTAATTAATGTGCTTATCTACAGCTGTGATAAAACTCGTATCCAATGTTCATGATTTTTATAAGTCTTTTTCAGTGTTTCACTATCATTATAGTTCTTTGCTGAACATGTTTATATTGAGAAACAGATTAAGCAGATAATATATATATGGGACATATATTGCCAAAAGAAGGTGCCAAATGCTTAAATCTGAAAGCTTTTTATACTCTCTTCAGTAGGAAGGGAGGAAATTACTTGGCTGACTCCATTCCTAAACCCCATTTTTTTCTGTCTTCCTTTCTCAAACCTCTTGTTGCCATGTCTGCAAATTTCTCTTGCTGCTGGGAAGCAAGAGAAATTTGCAAAATCTGTCAGTGGAGGGGCTTTCGTTCTGGTTCATTATTTTCTCCTGCTGTTGCTCCTTTGCTCATTTCCTTTTATCTTGCTGTATTGTTTTTATTCTCGCTCCACATTGCAGTCCCATTTGGCTCATCCTTTCTTTTCTTTTTTCTCTGTAAAAGATCATGTTTATCACCCATAAAACATGCTCCTCAAATTTCAACAATAACAGAAACCAGAAAGTCACACATTTTCTTTAACTTGTTTATTCTCAGTTTTTCTCCTCTTTTTAGGTGGAAGGGAAAAGAGGGGGAAAAAACACAAACCACATCTAAGGCAAACTGTCCATACAGAATAATTCTCAGGGACTAGACAGTGATATTTTTCCTATAGTTCAGAATGGTAGCTGCTATGTTCAAAATATGTAAAAAGAAAATAATGCCACTTTCAGTTCTAGGAATGTTAAGGTAATTTAAGATATCTTTTTTAAAGGTCTAGAAAATAACACTGTTGTACCAAGTAAGAAATCCTTGTAAAATTTGTTTACCTACCCTTTGGTTTCGTTTAGATTAGATGTTAGGAAGAAGTTCTTCACCGTGTGGGTGGTGAAACACTGGCACAGGTTGCCCAGGGAGGTGGTGGAAGCTCTGTCCCTGGAGGCATTCAAGGTCAGGCTGGATGGGGCTCTGAGCAATCTGATCTAGTTAAAGATGTCCCTGCTCACTGCAGGGGGGTTGGACTAGATGGCCTTTAAAGGGTCCTTACTCATTCTATGGTTCTGTTATTTGTAACAGATTCTGGATGACAAGCATCAAGAGGTTTACTGTATTGTGGTCAACTTGCGCTATGTAGACAACAGCTATTTTCTGCTTGCCATGAAGATGTACAGTTTAACTGAAATACTTTTAAATTTTTCTGTGTATCTACCCAAAAACTTTTAGACTGCCAGAAGGCTTACTTTGCATTGGTACCTTGTATTTCATGACATAATGAATTTTCAGTAGGTCATGCTACTGTTCTGTCTAAACGTAGAATGCTTTTTGTATGTTTGTCATGTCCTGCCTTATTGGAAGAGCCTAGCACAGTAGATTGGAGGATACAAAGAGGGCAACGGCGTGATATATTCCTCTTCATATTGCTAGTCTGCACCCTTCGGTATGGATCTCGTAGTCCTTGTTGCACACAAATACCCATAAAATTGTTAAAGTTGACTTTTAAAACTCTAGGTGAGTTACTGTTGTAGTAGATAGGAGAATTTAGTATTTTGACAATATTGGGCAGCTTTTCTTCTGCTGACGATACTTATATTAGCTTTGTTTCTATCCTGCACTGTTCCAGCTGTTGTTTCCCCTTTCCCTTTGGTTGCAAGTAATGAATGCAATGTGCTGCTTTACATCTGATAAATTTGATTAATCTATGATTAGTACCAGTATTTCTATGTAAGCATAAAAAACATACTCAGAGACTTGAGGCTGTGCTCGTAAATTACTCATCATGTTCCTGTATTAATCTGAGTTGATTATGTCAGGACCAAATAAAAATCTTATTAAATACATCTGGGAAATCACGCCCATTGGACATTTTGCATGGCAGTATTCACCTCCTTTTCATGGGAGGCCTTTTAAAGGCCGGGTTAAAGAAATTGGTGAACTATCCTGTTGTCTGGAGAATTCTTGCCTGGGGAAGCCTGTTGCTGCTTCAGATTTTTATGGCCATTGGACTAAGTAAAAACTTCTACAGAAGTATTTGCAGTGTACAGCTCAATATGTGTAGCCAGAGGAAGCTCTGTTTTGATTGAAGAACAACAAAGTGTGGACAGCCTGACTCAACTTTCGTGTTTGATTTGGATGCCAGAATATTACATTGAACTATCCGGAGGCATTAGGGTGAGCCACTCAAAACCTCTTCTGCACATTTTATTAGTATCTGAGTTTTCTTTTGCACATGGTAGTTTTTAGGGTTTTTCCTTTTTGCTAAATGTGTTTCCAAAACTCATTAAATGAAACCACAACAGTAAGTTGACATGTTATTCGGTAACCCCTGGTTGCATAAATTTGCTCTGCTATATGTGTCTGTGCCTAAGAAATGGTGTTTCAAATAACAGGCGGGGAAACCTCCCACAGTACATGACAATTATTCACTCTTACACCTCTCACAAGACTGAAGGTTAGGTCAGTATTCACAGATTAATAAATACATTATTTCTGAAAAGGGTCTGTTGTCTACAGGAAACTACTTTTTTTCAGAAGGGTCAAGGTGGGGAGGCACTGGGAAGGGGAGTAGGGATGAAGACTGTACAATGTATTTAATGAAATATTATTTTTTTCATATTTTTATTCTGCCTGTCTTTGAAGTGTTCTCTGGAAACTTCCAGTGTGTTTTTACTTCCTATTCTTGTAAACTTGCCTTACTGACCCATTACAATTTTATGATACCCTAGCCTCTATTCTTTCCTCTATGTATTTTTTCCTCTCTTTTTCTTTAGTTCCTAAACTTTTCCTTTGTCAGCACCTTGATCTCTATGATACTTGTGTGCTTATTTGTGAACAGTCATCTTCCCTATCTACAGCTCCTATTTTTCTTGAAATTTTCCCTTGAAATTTTTTTTTTTATTATTTTCTTGGAGTGCAAATTTATATGTAGGTAGCAGTGAAGTCAACAGGAAAACTTTTGGGTGTAGAATAAAATTTCCATCTGGAAACAAGCTACTACTTAGTTTTTACTAACATGTTATGTCTCACACAACGTCTGTATCAGCTACCACAACATAGATTATGTTCCCATGGTAAAAAAAAAAAAAATTAGTTAAATCAGACATCATCACAAAATCCTAAGTATTGTTTATCTTTTTTGTCTCAAAAGTATATTCTCCAGGCTCTTGCCTTTTGTTAAGTTACTGCATCAGCTGCAGATTTCCTGACTGTGTACTGAGTTAGCACATTTGTGTTCCTGATGCAAGTAAGATTCTGGAGATGCAAGTAAGATTTCTGGAGGCAGTGTTTTAAATCAGTGTTGCTTTGGTCCTCACATGATGGCAAAAAGCGCTGCCGATTAGCTACCCTTCTGATAACTGCATAGCTGTCCTAGAATTGCAGTGACCCTAGAAATTGCAGCAGATCTTTACCTACTTTGTAATACCTTCTTTTCTGTTAATTTCTATTATTTTGCATAACTTTAGTCTCAATTAAAATAACAAAAAATCCCACATATGAAGTTTCTTTTAAAAAGATCCTTTAAAATTGCTCTGCAGAGCTCTCTAGGGATGTTATTGGGAAAGGAGATATTTGATCCACAGCACAGTTCAGATTCTCATCCTTAGATGCAAACTATTTCCTGGGTTGGTTAGAAAAAAATGCTAGGGGACCAGAATCTGCTCTAGCGGATTCTGTTTAATCACCAATTAGTTAATTGCTATTTTTTCAATGTAAAAAGTGGCATACAGGCACTACAAATATAATTAATATACAACTACCTACCTGTTGTAACTGCTTTGAATTCATTGCAACCTTTCCAAAGTCATGTATGGAATGAAGCGTGATTATAAGAAATAATGTGCTCATGTTGGATACCTATGCTGATGCCATTTTAATTTGAAAGGAACCTGCATTTGCTGAGGTGGGTTTTGGCCAGTAGCAACTCTAGTGTTTGCAGATTCACTGATAGCAGTGCTTTTGAAACCTTTTCTTGTTGTTGTCTAAATTGTTTATGATGGCTTTAGACCAAGTTGGCAAAGCAGTTTATGATTGTACATGATTATACAACCTACACAAGTACTGCAGTTTCTTTTCTAGCTGTAAATGGAAACAAAATCCAAATCATAGTATACAATGTCAAAGGATCTCTAAGGCCAATCTTATATTAATTACCAAACATTACCTTAAGTAATTCAACATCTTACTGTATTTTCTTGTTTCAGGAAAACAGTTAGTTTGGGCAGTGTAATACAAATCCACCAGTGGGCTCTAACGTTGCGCTGAACTGGTATTTACGTTCTGGAGCCTTCTTTTAACAAAATGTAAAATGCCATATTGAACAGTATCTTCCAAAATAATTAAACTGATTACTAAAACCAATCAGCACTGACATTTGTTTGTGAACAGGGTCAGATCAATACACGAATCCTTATCTTCACTGAAGATTTTGCACACACATGGAACTTATTAGGAGACAACTTAATATTCTGAATTTTGTAGCACATTGGTGCAAATACAGAGAAGTATTTAAGTAGCAGCTGCAGTCAACATCCTCCAAAACCTAAATATAGTTTTTGGATTTGAATCAAGGTAACTGCTTGAATTGTAAATATCTTTGTAATGTAAATGACACAGGCACAGCTTTCTATGCAAATATGAGGAGCTGGTAGGTTTTGCAGAAGAAATAATTTTTTAAAAGTTTTAGGACGACTTTTGGTGTTTTGTGGTGGTGTGTTTGTTTGTTTGTTTTTTTAATAGAGCTCTTTTTCATTAGTATACCTGCAAAACTTTTGTAGATGAAATGTGCCCAAAACTTTATCTTGGACTAATGAGTATTAAATGCTATGTTGCTTTGTATGAATGTATGAAATTTTCATGCCCTAGGAGTAAGGAGTTTCCACTGTATTTGCCTGGAAGAGGTTTTACCATTGCTAAATAGAAAAAAATGGAAATCTGCTTTGCCTTTAAAAGGTGCTATGAAGGGTGTCAGAGATGGGACCTGTCTATTTATTTTTTTTATAATGGGATTTGAAATTGAATGTGGTGTTCATTTATTTGTGTGGCATAAGTAGAATAGCATGGCATTTTTTGTACAGTTCATGTGAACACATACATCAAGATTGAAGTAAAAGCTCTTTACAAATTGTGCTTGTTGTTTCCTTGGTTTAGCTCTCCAACTACAGAAATTATTCAAAAGCTGTGCCTTGCTCCCCTTACATGGAGTTGAAAAACTGCATTGTCTCTCAGTCTTTATCCAAAAAGATAGATGTAGAGGTAGATAGGTAGTATTTATTTTTATTTTTTACTATTATTCCTTGCACTGTAATTGGAGAGAGCGGGGCACTGTTTATTCAGAATTTAGAAAATCTTATTATCTTTGCAAAATGAATCTGAATTTCCTACCGACAAAGTCCTTGATTGAAATGTTAGAATTTTGAGTACAGCACAGTATACATACATAAGGTACCATGTGATGCTGTTCTATCAGAAAGTAGTTTCATGCCACTGTTTGGCCTTTTAGTTTATTTAATTATGTTCGGATCACATCCAGTTTTGTAATGAAACTTCACGCACTTATCACCTCGGAGGCAGGGGGAGGTAAACGTTCTGTCACCTTTTCTCAGTAGTCTCCTATTTTAGCATGCTGAACTCTGGGATCCTGATCGGTACAAATCGATAGTACTGCACCAGGGAATTCTGGTCTATCATAAGCAACGTGCATTGTGCTACCTTTTGTGTGAGCATGATCTAGTCTTTTGTTTATTTTCTTCTACAATGAAAGTTTTTGAAATGATGCTGATGTTTGTTTAAAAGTAAAAAATAAAAGTTAGTGCTGACTCAATTTAGTCTATTGCTTGAGCAAGTGTGATTCACAGTTAATCTCCACTTGTATATGTTATTACAAATACTAATTAATCCTATTTGCTAAGACAAATTATGATTAATGCATATCCTTAAAATTTACACCTACTTACACAGAGTATAATCTCTAAATTTGTATAAATGGAAGTTACAATTTTGAACATTGTAGATAATAAGCTGTTTTCTGAACTTACATTTGCATGTACTAATTAAGGACAGCTTCATTGTATTTAGATTTGCCAACAAATTTTGTTCTCATTACTCAACGTAGTGCTCTGTAAACAGCAGAAAATAGCATCCCACTTTTGGCACAGGTCCAAAATATACATCTCAAGCCTGATTTTGAATCAAGATTCATATTTTGATAAATTGAACTAGTTAGTGGCCTTTTATTTATCAGCTGCCATTCATTTAACTAAATTTGCCTGCACAGAAAGGGGAGCAAAATTCTGGATATTTTTTTTTTCTTCTACCATTTTGATGAATATTTCCTTTTTGTTTCTTGGGAAGCTAAACCCGTATGCAGTAATAAACTTCATCATGGTATACAAATAATACCTAGGTCAGTATGCAATACAAGAAATTTATTGTGCTACCAGTAATAAAAAATATCTTAATATTTTTGTATAGGTGTGCTTTTTTTTTGGTCTGTTCTTGTATACAAGAAGAATTTGAAATTTTGGCAATCTAAAATTATGAAAGAGAAGAAAATTTCTTGAACATTTTAATTTTGGTTCTGTGTTCAGAGAAATTAAAAAGTACATGTGATGAAATATGTTATTTGTGTAATATAGTAGTTTAAGCAAAGTATTAACTTTCAACTATGTATAAAAAAAGTCTAGCAGGGTTTATTTTTATAGTTGGTCTATTACAAACTACCTCTTTTTAAATTAGAGTAGAACCTATAGCTGAAACCCAATTATTATTTGTATATCAATCCATTCACTGCTTACAAATAATTTTAGGTTCTCTTTATTTCCTGCCATGAGTCAAAAAAAGTTATTTTTAAACATTTAATAATAACAGTTTAAAAATACTTATCAATGATCTCATAAAATAGTAGCTGTTAACAGTAATTGGTGATTATATGCTTCTTAGTGAAATACTTGTTGTTTTGTTTATTGGATATACCTGCTATCATAATCAAAAAACCAAACAACCTAATTATGATTGAGGAAGACTTAAAAATACATTTAATCTCAGACATTTTCAAAACTGTTTTTATGGTTAGTGTATTTTCTACAATAGTAATGCAAGTTTCTGCACATTGCTGCCAGCATTAACATGAAGTTTCATAGTGGGTTGTAATGCAGGTCAGTGATGTAACCTGACTTTTTTCTCTGGTCACATAATGCCATCATGTGCTGATGGGTAAATTGCACGTATCGAATATGTGGAAAGCTGCAGCACAGACCGATGAAGAGTTAAATTTATAAAAACTCACTGAAATTGCTCAGTAAGCGTAATTATAAGTTATTCAACTAAGCTAGTGATAACCTTAGTTGTAGGGATGAGATGACTGTCCAGTGTTGCTTTTCCTTGGTCCATTTTCCCATCTGTTGCTTTTTCCATGGAGTGCAACTTTAGAAATGATGCTGAAGGACTTGTAGTGTTACTTGGTAGTATTTTAAAAATTGCCAGCTTTATTATCATTTTTCAGATTAATAATGTGTTTTACACATTCTCCTGAATCAAAAGCACACATCATTTTTAGTGAACACATTTGTTTCTGTAGGTTTTTAATGAGTATGGCAGCTATTAACATGTATGTACATTTGATTTATTCGTTAATTACTGAAAAAAAGTCTCCAGGGAATGCTTTTGAGATGCTTTCATTGGAGACTGAGTCTTTAGATGTTAATCAAACATAATTATATCTGGGAAAAAAAAATAGTTGAATCAAGAATGACAAAAGCAAAAACTGTTTTCCTTTCTGAAATTTACCTGATATCCCAAGGTCTGATTTCTTAATAGTGCTTGATCCATCGGTGACTGTTGAGTCATTGTCATGGTTTTATATGTACCTTATTTTTTAAAAAATTGTGACCTTATGCATTTGTGGGGGGCAGAAGAAGACAGATTCTGTATGCAACAACAAAGCATTAGTGGGACTGAAGTAGCAAGACAAGGTTCTCTCAAATGATTTAATTAAATGCTTGGTTTCTGTTTTTCAGAAAACTTGGACCCAGTCCTCTACTTGCAAGTTTTCATTATTAGATGTATCTTTTTAGCTTTACATAGACTGTTTCTTCCCTTATTTTAAGTTCTGAAACCTAGACCTTGGCTCTTAACTTCATACTGAGGTTCACAAAATGCCTGTCAATCCAAATTTACATGTTGTGATACCCCTGTATCACTGAAATTTCTGCTGTTTTCTTTATAATTGCCTACCTCACATAGTATGTATTTTTTCCTCAAAATCCTGTCTAAGAAAGAAAGGGATCGTATTTACAAGTGCAAATTTTATTTTTAAGCAGTAACAATCGTTGCTTTAAAATCTGTGTGCTTTGTACTTTGTTTAATGACTTTCTGCAAAAAAAATCTTCAAAATCAAACCACTTGGTAATAAAACAACCTTCCCTTCATTGGGATTCAACTTAGTTGAATCAGTCATTCAGTAAGTCCCTATTTCTCCGTTATTTTCAAAATGTAAGCTATGTACTTTGTGCATTGTTCTTAAAATAATGTTGGTATGAAACTCCAAGGACTGTCTGCAAGATGTGATCCAGCTGTAACTTATGTAATAATGTTTGTGAGGGACTTTGGAGAGCTAGAAGCAATTGCTGCTAAGGCGGTTTCAGTCTCCATGTGTGTCTTCATTTGAGGTATTCACTTGTGCTGTCATAATTACTTGACATGGACATTTAAGCATTTCATCCTTTTCAAGGCCCTAGGACAAGAGGAAGCGGCTTCAAATTGCACCAGGGGAGGTTTAGGTTAGACATTAGGAAAAACTTCTACACTAAAAGGGTTATCAAAGACTGGAACAGGCTGCCCAGGCAACTGTTTGAATCGCCTTCCTTAGATATATTTAAAAGCCGTCTAGATATGGTGCTCAGGGACATGGTTTAGAAGCAGACCTGGTAGAGTTAGATAATGGTTGGACTTGATGATCTTAAAGATCTTTTCCAACCATTATGTTTCTATGAAGAAGGCAGAGTGATTGCAGTGCCAACACCAGTTATCTGCAGGGACAGATTCTGATTTACCATGAGATTTTTAATTGCTACAGCATTTTCCACCTTTAGCTATTCCTCAGTCTTCCTGAAAGTTCCAATTCATCATCATGGTTGCATGTTCCAGACAAATTTCAGTAAGAAGTCACTTTAGTTTGTACGTATGTATATACACACAAGTGAGTCAGAAATTTATCAGCAAGACCATTGAAATAATCCTTCTTGTTTGTCTGTCTGGTGCTGGTAACACCTTACGAGATGACTGCTGTGTTTTGGGGATTACATTTCAAGACCAAAAATGAATTAACTTGTTAAAGTCCAAAGAAAGCAGAGGCAAGTCAGCAAAATTTTAGAAACCACCTTTTGTTCAGCAAATTTGCTGGAATATGGTTTGCTTAAGGAAAGGAACTGTGTTAAAACTGTTCAATGTAGATACCTAAGCTAAAAGTTTCTACGAAAGCTGTTTATGTATCTGTTGTTTTGCAGCTTGGGTACTGCATATAAACAGTGGTGAAGCTCAGGCAGTTAATTAAAGCTCTGTGGGAAGGAGAAAAATGTCAATAATTCTTCATTAACAGGAACCTGGGAAGCAAGAATATTTATTAGCAAAAGCAGCCTTCAGTGATCCAGAGCTGAGGTTACCTGAGAAGGATCACCCCTGGGATTAAATGTTCTATCACAGAGCAGAATTGTGTCCTGCTGCCCCTTTCAGCCATGCTGAGCTGCTCACCCGTATTATGGACCTACATCTTAACTCTGCAAAAAGTGAATAATCTTCTGCTCTCTGTCTCAGTTCAACAGCTGTTTAATGCCAGGGCTGGCAGTTTAAAGGGAGATAACATGAAATTGGGAAGAGTTGGTGATTACAGTGAAGCCCAGCTCCTCCCTGAATATGTGACAAACTCCTGCTAAGCCTGTTGGTAGCAATTTGCCACAGGATTTCCACTAGCTTTCATCAGACAACCTGGTGAGCCAGTTCAGGAAGGTATTTTCTTCTCTGTCAGGTTACTTAGCACTGTCTGAACTCTTGACCTGGCTCTCTGGAGTTTCAGAGACCTGCCAGTGCCATTATGAAAGGAGCATCAAGAGGGCCAGAAATATGCCATTGCTGTAGGTTGCAGCCGGCTGATGTACCACTTCAGATCTGCATGAAAGCAGAGAACCCAGGGGCAACATACTGTGGCTTTTCCTTTTTCCCCACAGTGGGTCATGATTTTCAGGTGTCTGGGTAGTCTGTTGTCTTGGAGAGCTCACCACACCAGTAACCTATGACACAATCACTGATGCTTGCGTAAGAGTGCGTAGGGCTACAGGACAAGACTGGATCCCAGACTGGGACTTCATGTGCTGTGGAGGAGTAATATCTTGCTGGTGTAAAGAATGGAACTCAAGCTTAACCTGATACTCTGTTGATCCAAGCAGTTTTTAAATTTGGGTTCAGAAATGTCATGACCGTGGCTTGAGAATTCATGGGGATAAGTGGAAAACAGTTTAAATTTTAAATGTGGTGCAAATAGCTCAAGTTCAGGCCATGGCAAGACTATGTGCCTGCTCAGGTTTGAGAGCGGGTGGGCATATATTCTTGCCAGCCTTTCTGATGTTTTAAATCCTTGAGTAATCAATCTCAAGAGTTTCACATAGTGTGGTAAGTTGATGGACTTGCTTTTTTAAATAAATGGAAGAGAAAGCACTAATTTTCTTAACTGGGTCATTGATAGTTCAGGTACTGTATGTACCATAGTGCTGAAACCATGAAGCTGTTGAAAGTGAAGCCTTAAAGATGTAAGTTTGTGTTTGCTAGAACTTAATGCTTTTAATGTCAGGTTGGCAAGCAATAAATATCTGCTCATCAATTTTTCTTTTAATATTTTAAGACGCACACATCCTTAAATGTATTCCCCAAACTTAACTGAAGCGTCTTTGTGCTTTATGCTTAATCTAGCATCCTGCAAACCCTGAAGTCTGCTGTTGGATTTGATTTAAGGTGTGCCACTTTCTTTCTGCAACATACCAGCAAAATAACCCAACATGTTAATTAGGTACTTTCTGATTGCAAATAGGCACATTTTTGAGTTACTTTGCAAAGATTCCAGGACACTGTTTAATTTTGCAAGCCATTTTGAGTTTCTTTTTCCTCTTGATGTGTAGAAAGGTACGTCATCTCCAAACAATACCCAGTGTAGATCGCACCTGACTTCAGTAGTCCATGATACTGTTACTCCAGTAAAATGCAAGTGAAAACTAAAGCCTACACTTCCATCTTATTGCCTGATTGCTTTCAAGATGTTCTGTAGAGAATAGTAGAGGATTTGATGACAAGGAAAATATTATTTATTATGAGAAAGAAATTTATTTCACAGAATCACAGTGTCAGGGGTTGGAAGAGACCTCAAAAGATCATCTAGTCCAATCCCCCTGCCAGAGCAGGATCACCTACAGCAGATCGCACAGGAATGCTGGTTTTGAATGTCTTTAAAGAAGGAGACTCCACAACCTGCCTGGGCAGCCTGTTCCAGTGCTCTGTCACCCTCACAGTGAAAAAATTTTTCCAAATATTTTTGTAGCACCTCCGATGTTCCAGCTTATTCCCATTACTCCTTGTCCTATCATTGGACGCCACTGAAAAGAGCCTGGCTCCGTCCTCCTGACACTCACACTTTACATATTTATAAACATTTATGAGGTCACCCCTCAGCCTCCTCTTCTCAAAGCTAAAGAGACCCATCTCTTTCAGCCTTTCCTCATAAGGGAGATGTTCCACCCCCTTCATCATCTTTGTGGCTCTGCGCTGGACTCTTTCAAGCAATTCTCTGTCCTTCTTGAACTGAGGGGCCCAGAACTGGACACAATATTCCAAATGCAGCCTCACCAGGGCAGAGTAGAGGGAGAGGAGAACCTCTCTCGGCCTACTAGCTACTCCTCTTCTAATACACCCCAGGACGCCATTGGTCGCCTTGGCCACGAGGGCACATTGCTGGCTCATGGTCATCCTGCTGTCCACCAGAACCCCCAGGTCCCTTTCTCTAATGCTGCTCTTCAACAGATCAGTCCTCAACCTATACTGGTAC
>NW_009722062.1:4608-66701 GCF_000703405.1 Apaloderma vittatum | reverse complement strand
TATATTTTTTTTTTTTTTGTTCCATTTTAATTATCCCAGGGGAAGGGGGATGATTCTTTCGGATTTGATCTGAGAGCTGACCTCCGAGAAGTGGAGATCGTTAGCTGAGAGAAAGAGAGAGAGAGAGAGAGAGAGAGAGAGAGAGTCCACCTCAGTTGGGGTCTGTGCCTGTAGCGTTTTATTGCGGTTCTCATTTCCCAGCTGAAAGGCAGCTCAAATCTCTGTTCAGCTCAACTCCAGTTTATTCAGATTCCCAGCTCCTGTTAAGGAGATTCCAATTGCCTGTGCAGATGATTGTAGCCAAGTCTTTCTCTTCTTTCCTCTTTTTTTTTAAGCGATCAAATTTTTCAAGGATTTATAGATTGATAGTAAAGGAAATCCAGCATGAAAAAGCAAGTTTTTCTCTACGCTGATCTAAGTGCTGAACTACTACTGCATTGCTATCTATCTCTTGGCATATTCAGGGAAGATATCAAAGGCGAGAGGATAAGTTTCAAATGTGTATTAAAAATACATAATAAATATTTTGTCCAACTTCAAAAAAAAGCGATAGGTGTTAGCAGTAATCAAAACATCCTGCGCCTAAGCACTATACAGTACCCCATATAAATAAATCACACTTCTTTTCTAGTAATACATCAATAAGAATATATTAACTCTAGAGTGGCTTCCCTAATATTTTAAACATCTCGTGTCAGAATTTTTATTTTATTTTTGTCACTAATATATACATATATTTTTAAAAGGTTGCTTTTGAGGGTTTTAGATGCAACAGCAGGAAGAAAAGGTGAAAAGGAAGGAAGGAAGGAAGGAAGGAAGGAAAGAAAGAAAGAATAGAAAGAATAGAAAAATAGAAGAGAGCTAAAGATGGAAAAAGAGAGAGGAGAGAGAGTAAGAGAGAAAGAAAGAAAGGAAAGAAAGAAAGGAAAGAGAGAGAGAAGGAGAGAGAGAAAGAGAGAAAGAGAGAGAGAAAGAGAGAAAGAAAGAGAGAAGAGAGAAAGAGAGAAAGAGAGAAAGAGAGAAAGAGAGAAAGAGAGAAAGAGAGAAAGAGAGAAAGAGAGAAAGAGAGAAAGAGAGAAAGCGAGAAAGCGAGAAAGAGAGAAAGAGAGAAAGAAAACTTTCCCTATACTTTCCCAGAGGGATATACCATTCCCCAGTCCTCTCCGAAAAAAAAAGCAGTCTCTGAAAAGTGTCATGGTTTGCAGTCCTCCTATTAATACTGATAGGAACGACAAACATTATGAGCACGATTCTTCCCCACTTCCATCTCCGGCTGCCATTGCACATATCAGCTGCCTTCTAGATTGTTTAGTGCAGTGATTTGGTGTTTGCTTTTAATGAGGCTCGGAAAGTATAAGATTTTTGCAAGGCTTAGGTGCTGGCGAGCTAATTGCTAGCTAGAGAAAATATTTGCCACCGATTCCAGGGCAGAGATCCCCATGCTATCACTTTCAGTTAATGGTGTGCAGGATTTAGCCCGGAGCTTCCCTGCTCTAACCATCAGAACCAATAATCTTTACTTTTCCTACTGCTCGTGTATCGATAGCTTCTCTAGCCTCAGGCAGCGGCTTTGATATGTTAATATTTCTGAGTACCAAATTCTGCAGAGATCATATTAATGTTGTACATACAGAGTGGAGCTTTGCCTTAAAGTTGAATATTCAGATCGCCCGTTTCAAAAGGAATCACTTGAAGAAATGAAGCTTCTATTTACAGGAGTCGTCTGTGTTTTTTAATCATTAAAAAAATCCCTCCCCTCTTATACTCTCCTATTAATCGTCTCAGACTTTTATTGCATATCCATTCCCTTTTAATTCCTGTCTAGGTTGCCATTTTAAAAGCAGAGTAACCTGATTCCTGTTTGATTTTTCTCTCTCTCTTTTCCCTTCTCTACTTCTTTTTTAATTTTTTTTTTTTTTGAGGGGGGGAAGGGCTTCTTTTTAAAATGCCCTCCAAGCCCCCTTCCACACCCATCTCTTCCCCATCCCTCGGACATGAAGTGTATGCAGGCTTGGTGTCCTCACCTCCATATATTTGGATTAAAAAGACAACACAGTGACATTTGGCCTGCATCGTTTTATGAAATCGAGATGGCAAACTCCAAAAAAAGCTCTTGTTTCTCTTTGTGATCATCCATCGTTCCAGCCCCAGGCTAATTTCAGAAGCTTAAATACTGCTATCGCCTCTGGGCCATGAAGAGAGAAGGGCCAACCTATCGGCAATAGCTCTTTTTCGATTGCCCTTGGCAACATAAAATACAAACTACTTTGAATCAAAACATTTTTTGGGAATTAATATGATCTGAACTCTGCACGTTTTAAGAGATCTTGAGTTTGTCAAATCGCTTAGAGGTGACTGACATCCGAATGCATTAGTGCCTATCTAGGAACAACCCTCAGATCTTATTTGATTAAAAAAAAAAAAAAGAAGGAAGAAAAAGAAGAGAAAAGAAAGAGAGAAAAAGCCACCCTCTTTTTTAAAAGCTCAAGCATCAGTCACCATAATGTCTACCAATAAAATCCGGGGAAAGACGCTCCCCTTTTTCGCCTCTGCCTTTTATGTACTTAGTAGTGGTATCGTCTCTCATCTGAAAGGCACTCTCTGAGCCTTGATCCTCTTTCCCATTCTAATTTTAATTTTTGACACTCAAAACTACTGCCTAATGACTCAGTCATTAAGGACGAGACTTTGGGCAAGAGGTCGGGGAATGGGGGCTGAGGGCGTTGCGCCTCTTCCAGGAAGAATCCTCTCCCCTGCTATTCTGTGTGCAGATGAAAGGGAAAAAAAATAGGGTGCTGCCGTGTTACCACCTCCCTGCCTTCTCATCAGGCATTCCGGGATGCAAGAATGGGCAGAAGGCACATTTCCCTTCACCTTGTCATCTCCTGGTCTGGCAAACCGACTGGGGTCACCTAGTCGACCCCAACCCCACCCGAAGGGGACCTTAAGGACCCCCTCGCAGCGCCCCAGCACCCTGCGCCCCAGAGTCCCGCTGTGTCCCACTCCAGGAGAGGGCAGGATCGGGCAGAGCAGCTGTCCCTGCCCGCTTAGCAGCTCCGGACGGTGAAGGTGGTCTCGGATTGGGGTTCTCGCGGCTGAACAGTCTCCCCGAGCCCAACTGAAAGCCCACCGAGGGCAGAGCAGCTCCCCTCCTTGTTTTCCTTTTGTTGTTCTTGTTTACCGGCTCTTCTGAACCTTACAAGAGCCTCGGGACTCTTCTAATAGCCCATCATTGTGTTCAGATCCTAATGCACCGTCATTAGCACTGTTGTCTTTTTCTCTTCTTTTCTGTTGCAAGGGCCAATTTAAATCGCATTAAAATCCTAAATAGCTGGCTTAATTAATGGCTCTCGCGGCTCCAGCTGAGATAATCTCCAACTGACTAAAGCCAAACCGGTCGGCGACTTTCAGCTCCCCGGGAGTTTCAGGGTGTGGAAGGGGACGGAGAGGGCTGAGCAGCCGGTTAAAGCGGGCTCTCTCCGGATAGCGAGTGCTTACAAGGGCCGGGAAGGCAGCGGAGTGGGCTCCTTTAGGACCTGGCACCAGTAAAACCTTCTGGACAAATTTGGGGAAGAGATGTGAAGTTGAGATTTGGGCCCTTTTTGTTTGTTTGTTTTTGATTAAGTGTTTGGTTTGATTGTTTTTGTTGCTTTTTTGTTTGTTTGCTTTCCCTGCCGATCTGCAAAAGGATATTTTCTGGCTATGGACAGAGGTGCAATGGAAAGCCCCTGAGTAGGGGTGTCACTTGCTTTGGATGTCTGTGTTGTTTTCCTGTTTTTCCGGGCTAGAGGTGGTGGATTATGTATTTTCTGTCTCCTTTTGCTCAATTCCGAGATGTGGGCTATTGTGATTTGCAAAGTCCCAGCTTGAACTGCTGAGATTTCGGAGCCACGCACACACAGGGTGTAACACCACACAGAGCAGTCCTCGACCTCCCACAAACTCAAGCACACATGCAGGGAACAGAGTGTGTAGAAGCACAACACAAGTGGACACATAACACACATGCACACAACACACACAACACACACAACGCACACAAACTGCCGGTGCTTCCTGTGGGGAGCATGACTTCCCTGCTTTGACACCATTCTCTCTGCTCCATACAGAGCCCACTCGTGGGACGCCAGAGCCTCAAACCCTTTCTACATCTTCATGCACACAACCCACAGCCTGCCCAAACCTGCCCCACAGGAACCAGCACAGGTTCACATTCATGGTCCAGCAACACACGGCAACTTTCCCAAACTGCTGCCGCAGAGAGGGCCTGGAGAGACATTGAGAAGTGCTGATGAGTTCTCATGGCTTGTGCATAGGAAAGAGAAATGAAGTGGGTTTCTTTTCTTTTGGCTCTGATTTGGGTCCTGTTCTTCACCGCAGGAGCTGTAAGAGTGCACCTCTACTGGTGCTGATACATCTTGCTGATCCTGGGTGCCCCTTGCATGTTGATATAATCTTTACAGTTGACTTTCTGTAACAATTTCCCTTATGTTACTATTCTGTTTTCCACCATATCTTGCTTGTCTCAAGCTATTTTTTAACATTGTCTAAACTTAAAACTCGTAAGAGTCTTAAAAGCCTTAAAAACTCTGTGTAGCTAAAAAGCTTTTCTTAAAAACTCTGAGCATCTCCTCAGTCCTACTGAATCTTCTGATTCATATTTTTAAAAATTGTCTTGTGCATGCAGGCATGTCTGTCTTTGCTTAGTATGAGTGTTATAGTGAAGGACATTATTTCAGAATTGTTTATGTTCGTGGAACGAGATGTTTTACATGACTCATTACATGATGCAAAGTTTCTTAATTTAAGCAAAACCGAAAGAGTAACTGGGAAAAAAGTAGCACTTACTATTTTTTACTGAGAAATGTAGGTGAGTTTTAGAATTTTGAATATTTAGTTCTTGAGATTAATTACTGGGTGATTTGAGGATAATTTGTAGAACATTTTAAATTGCTTATGGACCTTTGGGAACTGAAGACAGGATTAAATAGTACTGATAAACTCTATACAGTAAACTGCTTACTTAGGTTGCTGCTTGCTAGGTGAAAAAGAAAGGCTAAGGAGAGGCAGATTTTCATGTCTTCATTTTGTAACCCACTGTAAAATTTCCAGAATTTCAGAACAGAGCAGAAAATATACTATAAACTGGAAGCTTCCACTAGCAGCACCTGTAGATATAAATAATAAACTAATAAAAAGCATGGTATCCTATTAATGTTTTATATAAGATTAATCTCTAGACACTCAGGCGTGCTTATACTTAGGAACGTACACAAGCACACAAACATGCATATATCCTGAAAAACAAAATAAAACAGTACTTCTGCTCTGATGTCACTAGCATATTATGATGTTTCTTTCCATAACTGCACGATATTTACGGGTGAATATCTCAGAGAACGGGACTACCTTGAATGAATACAAAGTGCCCATCATATTACGGTTGTTACAGTGAACAAATAAGAAATGAGTGTGCAAAGTGTAAGGATGTATGTAACCATACAAAATTGTAGACAAGCATATAAAAAAAGTTTTTATTTAAAAGGTAAAAATCATCCTGTGGCATCAATGGATCTCTCTCATTCCTAATAAAGCAGTAACATTACTTACGGAAAGCATAAAATATGTGAAAATATGAATTTTGTCAATGAAAAGGTGCGCAAATATTTAACTCTGAGGGTAAAAGGAGACTTAGATTTCAGCAGGTGCCCAAGTGCATAACTCTATCAGAATAAATCATTGCACTCCAGCCACCCTTTTGTCCTCTTCATCTATACAAAGGGAAATCTACAATCAAAACAGACCAAGCTCCCTTTGCATCATACGTTATTGGGGTTTTCATTGTGTTGACAAGACTGTTGGGTTAGAGTACGACTCTGTTGTTCTCGCTGCTGTCGTCTACACAACCCATCATCAGCTAGTGTTGGCATTTTGTACTGACTTGTGCTATTTGATGGGGAGACAGGAATAAGGAAGGGAAAATACTCTCCCGATGTTTGCTGTGACTACCTTTTGCAGTATCACATAGCCTAACTGTTGTTCATCCTGGGCTTGGGAAACAAAGGAGAAGTGCAATTCACACAAAGGAGTGTGTTGTGTTGAATATGAACCAGTCAGTTAAATGGAAAAGGATTGGGCCCCAGGAGTAAGCTAGCAAAAATTAACACATTCTTTTGTTATTCCTCTTCCTCAGACCACTTTATGGAATAGAAGAGAATTGTGGAATGGTTTGGAAGGGAAGGGACCTATAAAGGTCGTCTAGTCCACCCATCTGCAATGAACAGGGTTTTTGTCAATTAGATCAGACAATATATAATCTTCTGAGGTGATTTGGTAGCAGAGGTGATTCAGTATACAGCAGTATCAGGCTCTGAGTCTTTTACCCACATGTGGTCTGCTGTACAAAACACATCTCTTCCACATCCAACTTTTTCCTTTTGAGCAAATGTATTTGTTGAAATCAACATGAAGTTGACAAATCAGAGGGTAAAACCCTGTCATGAAGAAAGAAGAAATAATTGAATACAGTTAGATGAAGGACAAGCCCTAAAGAAGGGGGTGTGTGCCTGAAATCTTCCTTTCTTTTTTTTTCCCCTAATCTATCAGCTGCAATATAAAATATATTCACATTTCATCTAAATCTTGCTTTGCTTGCGTCTTTAGATATTTGCTACTGTAAGAGCACAACTATCACCATTTACAGTCATCTCTAACACAGTATCTTATGGCAACAGATGATGTCAGGCCAGACCACGTAATCACTTCCCTGTGGGAATAAACACTTTTCCTAAAAAGAATCTTCATAACACTGACAGGCCCATTTCACGTGGTACTCGAAGCATGAAATTGCTGAGGCAATCTGCTGGATGATCCTACCAGTTATCTGGTAGATGACCTTTAAAGATCCCTTCTAACCTAACACATTCTATGATTCTGTCTCACCTTCTGCCTGCTGTCATTTTCTTTCTCCTAGCCTTGCAGCAGGACCAGTGGTGTGAGGAACTAGTCAGGAAGCAATGCTCAATGATTTTCCTTTCATTTATGCTGGTGGACACATTACTTTGCTGTAGCTATGTGTGGGGCTCTTCATCTTATGGGGTCTTATGTATCCTGGCACCAGAAACTGAGTCTGTAAGGGTTTCTAAAGCAAGTAAAAGCTGCTAAGAGGAATAGGACTCACCAGGTTGAACTGGTAGGGAGGTTGGTACGAGATGATCTTTAAGGTCCCTTCCAACTCAAACCATTCTATGATTCTATGATTCTACCATTCTATGATTCTGTGATTCTATGATTCTATGAAAGGCATTATTTCCTTTCTATTTCTGAAGACATTCTCTTCTGCTTCTTCAGCTGATGCCTGTTAGCATCCCACTCACAAATACCCTGTTACGACAAGACTAGCTTAACAGTTGAACAAGACTTTTCCAAGAGCATTTACAGTGGCGTTGGGTTGATGGAAAAGAAAAGCTAGGCATTGCCACTGCTGTTTAATTTAAAGCATACCTTGTCGTCTCCCCATTGAGCTGCATTTTTTCACAAAATCATTTGCCTGCTCTAATACATGGTCAGAACACGGGGGAAGGAATACACTAAAGAGTGCATGTTTTGCAAGAAACCCTCCGTCTTTCAGTGCAATTGCACTTATCCTCTCCTTTCACTTTTCAGCAGCCCTCCCTTTATTTACCAGCATGCCTTTTTCTGTTTACCACCTGGTGTAAAGTCCACCTCTTCTCTACAGTGATGTCTGTGGTAGGAGAGCCATGCCTTCAAAACTGCACACAAAGACATAACCTTGTCTAGAAAGCATCACACTGCTCTCTGTTGTTGTGCCAACGAATAATTGGTATAATGAAATGATCATATGCAACAGAGTTTAATTTCTTGTCATTTGTAACTTGTCCTCCATGTTTCTGGAAAGACTTAGACTTAGACTTGTAATTTTCTTTTACTTTTAACCCAGACCTGACATATCTGGAATTTCTTTGTTGAAGGTCATATTGCATAGGCATGACATTTTTAAACATTTTAGACTGCAAACAACTTTCCACTAAACAGTAATGAGAAATGTTCCAGTGAGTTCTGGTTAGGGTAGAAGCAGCTGCAGAGTAACAGATTTTTGGATTAAAGGAACGATTATTTATCTGGCATAAATAGTGCACATACTGGCTTAACCTGGCAAGAAGATATATGACACTGGTTTCAGTATAATCTCACTCATTACAAAATATACAGACTTATTGAAATAAATAAATATGCATACATTGCTACTGTTTTCTTGACACATATATATATGTACCCATGTGTATATGTATTGTGTGGCAAGAGATGCCAAACAAACAAATCTACTCGGTGTTAACACTCTTCACAATTGTACCTGACAGACCAGAAGTTTGAAAATGTTGACTGAAAACATTTATAGGTTTCTGTGAAGCCTTGTCTCAGATAAGAAAAAAAAAAAACCAACCAACCAACGAAACCCAATCACAAACCCAAACAATAAAATAACAAACCACCAAACCCATTGCAATCATGTGGCACCAGATTTCTGTACTTGAGCGTATGAGCTCATGATCGCAGCTTTGAGTAGTGCAAAAATGTGCCTAAGTGCCCTTGATATATCTGTTTAATGATGCATGATTTGTCTCTATATTCTGTGTGAGAAGTGGACACTAATATCTAACCTGTAGCTTAATTAGAAAAGTCATAAAATATCCTACTGTATTGAGTCAGGATCTTACCCATCTGGGATTTATACCAAGAGGTGTTCTTTTCTGGTTTTGCTGTCAGCACAAATGTTTAAATATACCTTCAAGAGCTGAAATATTTGGAAGGAAATTCTGTTTGCCTTATGTAAGCAAGCAATTGTCTGCTTTTAATGAAGTTGCATCCTTCAGTTATATTCCTCTGTCTCTGCTAAAACTGGAGTGTACTTAGTCACCTTAATTTTAAGAGGGATTATATACGGAAGATGAAAGTAAAGATGTTAGGATCTTGTTTAAAGTGAGCTATTATTTCTATTCTATTCTATTCTATTCTATTCTATTCTATTCTATTCTATTCTATTCTGCTCATATTACAGAATTTAGGCTACAAATTAGAATTTTTAAGCATGATAATATGAGCTTTGGCAGTGCAAAGAAAAATAGAGTTTATCACAGAAAAGACACGATTATCATGGTAGTTTAAAAAGTACAGTATCTTTCCTTTAAACAAGAATGATGAGCACAGATTCATTCTGCTCTAAGAAGGTCTTTATATCATTGTTCTCACGGAAACCATCTAAACTCCTTCTAGTAATGCATTGAATTATACGATATTTTATATCACTGTCAGATGCAGCTCATTCTTTTTTTCCCTCATCTTTCCCCCAGGGAAGAATTGTGCATGTGGTGGTAAGATTTACTTCTTCCACAGATTTTTTTATTGTAGTTAGGTTTGAGAAGGCAGGTCAAAGAAAAGTATTTTACATTTGGTGATAAAAGATGTGTTAGTCATTAAGATTTTTTTTTTCCCTGTGAGTTTGCACTATTCTCTTGCATCAGTTGCAGAGAAAGTTTTATCTCTTGCTCTCTCACATATTAACTTGAAGTTAAAAGCACAATTTTGCCTGAGGAGTTATTGATCACAGTCTTCATTGAAAGATTTGGTGATCATTCAGCAGTTTTAGACTCAGGCCAAATAATTGCCACTTTTAACAAATAAACAATTCCAGCACTAACCTCAGATAAACTGATGTAGCTCAATAGATTCAATCATTAACATTAGCTCAGAATTTGACCTAACTTTAGAAGGAGCATATGAGAGTTCATCATAATGAAAAATCATTCTGGCCCCAAATCACTGCAAACCTATAGTAGCATTGCAGCTTTTTTATCCTAAACACTGCTGTGAGTGTTAAAATGAACATTTCTTGTTAGAACCAATATCCCAAATTTTTCACCAACTACATTTTTTTAAATCCTGAGTGACAGCTGAGTCTGGATCAGTTTTACATTGTTAATCATACTAGGCACAAGACTGGAAAGACTGATTGTACATAATTTTTACTGAGTAGGAAATCAAATGAGATAGTCATAATGATCTAATTTGACTGTAAATCTTGTGAGATATAATTGTTCTCTTTTCCTGGGCTGAAATTTCAATCTGTTCATCCTTCTCAAAGCAACAACATGATACAATATTTAAAAAAAAAAAAGAAAAATCACCACCTCCAAAATATTCCAAAAACCCAAACAAAACCAACAACAGCAAAAACGATAAGTAAACAACAGAATCGTTCTTCATGATTGAGTTGGTCAAAACATGGAATATGAAGTTCTTCCCACCCTAAGATCTCTTTTCTTTCGTAGGTGGCACCTGCGTTGTTAACCCCACTGATCTGTTCTGCTCTGTTCCTGGTCGCTTATCTCTACTCAGCTCCACTTCGAAGTACAAAGTGACCATTGCAGAGGTGAAGAGGCGCCTTTCACCACCAGAATGCCTCAATGCTTCACTCTTAGGAGGTATTTTGAGAAGGTAAGTGGAAGGTGAGAATAACAAGTCCTAGACGGTGCTACAATTTCTGTAATTTTATGTTTTACAAATTAATTTTGTTCTCTTTCCCCACCTGGATAGGAGGTCACAGTTTGGGAAAACAGAAGGAGAGGAACACTGTTCCTAGGGAAATTTTCAATAAATGAGAAAAATGAAGACTGTGTTAACATTTTTCACAAAAAGTTTACATTTTTTCAGTGAACTGTTTTGGTTTTTTATCCCCTCAGTTCAGCTACTCCTCACAGATGGATAGGTGTTGCTTCACCTTGATTTGAATTTAAAAAAAAAAAAAAAGGTAGTCAATGCATGGAAAATTTTACCAGAGCTACAAATCTGACTTGTTGTTCATAAACTATTTCAAAGTAAATTGTTTTACCGAGTGTAGTTTCAGCCCTCACTCAATAAAAAAATAAAACAGGGAGGTGTAGGGATGTTTTTCTCTTCCTTTCTCCTTCATATATTTTTTGAGCACAGAAAGGACAGAACACACTGATTTTATTTTCCTGGGTTTGAGATGCTGGAGGAGGAGAAGAAAATAATCAGGTACAATTTTGCCTCTGACTCTTCACTGACCAGAGCAGATACCTGCAGAGAGCAGGAGCAGAAAGGAGGAAAGTGGCAGACTGTGCCTCACGTTGCAAGTGGAAAATAGGGAGGCAACTGTAATTCACCCCGGCATATGTAAGTCACAACATCCCTGAGGCGTCAACTTAGATGGCATAAGCTACTTGAATGCCCTTTGATCAAAACTAGCTGGAAAGTCACAGGCTATTTCACTGCTGTCACTGAAGGCCACACTGATCCTCACGCTTATACTTAAAGTTATTTTAACCAACCTGCGAGATTCTGAGACATGTAGCAGTGCAAAAGCTGTCATGAGCCATCTTGCACAGCAAGGACTATAGATCACAACATTGTTTTAGGGGCACAAGCCCCCATTTGCCTGCCTCTGTAGGCATTGAAATCCAAAATCTGTATCCACAAAAGTTTTACTCTGTTACTGCTTCACCTTAGAGAGGCTTTTAGTTGATAGTCAAAGAAATACTCACTTTAAATACTCATAGAACAAACTTTGTCAATACCACTATAAGCTAGTAAGTATACAAAGGCATCAGGCTGAGCACATGGACTCACTTCTCTCTTCTCTTAAAATGCTAGAAGGATTAGACTCAATGATCTTTTCCAACCTAAATGATTCTATGATCCCTGTAAGTTTTTGACCCAGACCAAATATCACTCTTCCAAATCAACCCTGGGCAGGAGTTAGGAAGTTAGGAAAAGTCAGAGCCATTAGTCTGGATGTGTAATTCTGTTTTATGAAGAAGAAGATGTACACGAGTAGACTTGGTCAGCCTATACCTGTAGGTGTCACAACTAGATTCAAACATTCTGTAGCTGACAGCAGAAATGTAGCAAAATCAAATTCTCTTCATCGTTTGCCCGATACCAGGCAGGGTTGATTTTGCATCCTGTCAGCAGTCACAATCTAGGTATTTCTCCCAACTGTTTTTTCTGCAGAATTAAGTGTTCTCAGAAGACATTTCCTGACCTACAACGTGGTTGAAGTAGTAGTATCCCTCAGTGCATGAAAATTACCATCTAAATGGTGGTGTTCCAAGTTTGGTTCCTTCCTCTGCTCAAAGAAACTTGAACCTGCACCTCAAAAAATCTCATTAGGCATGCTTAATATTCAGTGATTTGTTGTTCCATACTGAGGGCTGGCCCCTCAATCTCATTTGGGGCTAATTAAATATTTGTCAGACCAAACTAAAGTTACAACTGTAGTGACGACTCTGTTATCTAATGACCAGGCCATTCATTTGAAATGGGAGAGATCTGGGTTCCAGTCACTGCTTTATTCAATGTTTAAGCATTTTAACATTAGTTATTCACTGACAGCTGGCTGCCGCATTCATCTAAAAGATATGGGTTAAAATTCCCTCAGGCTAAGGAAGAAATTGAACCTACATTTCCTGCATAAGTGGCTATGTCTCAAATGCTTCAAATACTCAAATACTGCAGAGAAGCAGGTGTGGAATGCACCAGAAACAATTTTGTGAGAACAAAGTGATGTAGATATTTGGGAGAGGGGCATAGATAACCAATGTTGGCTGGGATTTTAGCTTCAGCATTTCCTATTGCCTTATTCTTTCTTCCTTGTAAGTGTTGGGCTTTGAAGACTACATTCCTAAGTACTCAGGACTCCATATAAATTATAGAGGGATAGCTGGAGCTAGGTTCCACGTAAATGTCTACATTTGAATAGCTATCTGGCTTCCTTTTATAGCTGGGTGAAAGATGAATACAGTCCTCTCATCCTACACGGTTCTTTAATATAATCCTAGAAATACGTGTTTTTCTCTCAATTGCCTTGGGAACCTGGGGTGGCTGAATCAGATAGAAGTGACAGCACTGTCAATATTCATATGGAGTCACTGCAATCCCAGGCTCTGTGTCCAAATCAGGACCATAGGTTCTGACTAGGTGGAAAGCTTTCTGGAGATCTGATGCCCCTCTGCCAAGCATTAAAATGTATAACTTTGTCAAAGGACCAACGTGAAAATCTTGAACAGTGCAAGCAGGACAGTAAGAATATAGCTCTGAAAGATTTTCCATTGATTTCATCAATACAGGCATTACCCTACACATTTATCAATGAGGTCTGTACAATTTCTAGACTTATATTAATATGGGAAAAAAGTGCAGAATAAAGACAAGTTTCTCTCTCCTGCTGTTCTCTTGCGACAGAGCAAAATCCAAGAATGGAGGACGCTGCTTGCGAGAAAAATTAGACAGACTGGGACTGAATTTGCCTGCAGGAAGAAGAAAAGCAGCAAATGTCACACTCTTGACTTCCTTGGTAGAAGGTAGGGTTTACAAAAGTGCAATATAATATAAACATAATTGAAATATTTCCTTGTATACAACACTTTTCGGTCACAGTGTTAAATATCAGAAACTGTACTTTGTACGAAGGGGAGAACTGACTTGCCTAAAGCCTCAGACAGATAAAGTGGCAAAATGGAAGTTCCCTCTGAAATGTCTTGGCTCCCAGCAAGCAGCATTGTCCTGCAGTTTCCTCAGCATTAATCTATGTTTTCTGTATTGGGATCTGACTTACAGAACGATGATCCAAGTGTTCTTGTAAGAGAACTGAATTTCTTATATCTGCTCTATAAGTAGGTTTGTTTATCCTCTTTTTTTTTTTAACTTGTGAATTTCCTGGAGCTGATCCAAAATTATGATTTATTTTTTTTTCCCCATAAGAAGGCATAATATTTAGACAAGGCTTTTTCCTCCACACATAAACGAATGAAATCTGTTTTCAGATAAACTCTAGGCAGGCCCAGGAGAAGCATTCTTGGCCTTTATTTTTTGTTTAAATATCATTCACCAAATACTGTCAGGCTCTTCAAACCTTCAGCTGGGAGATGTAGGTTCAAACCCCTCAGGCAAAGGGAAGAAACTCTACCTGAATCTTTTCTATTCTGGGTGACTCCAGTAAGTACTCAGTTTGTTGTCTGGCTGTGAGTAGCAGCCCTGGGAATTTCAGATCCCTCCTCCTTGATGTTGAGAACACTCAGCTCATCCTAAAGGTCAACATTTTCTAGGATCATAACCTGAAAGGTCCACACAGATCTAGGCAAGTAGGCTGAGGTCTCAGCACATATTACCACAAAATCACAGAATTACAGAAAGGTTGGGGCTGGAAGGGACCTCTGATGGTCTTCTAGTTCAACCCTTCTGCTCAAAGCAGGGTCAATTAGAAGATGTTTTTCAAGTTTTTAATATGATGATGAAATAGTGCAGAATCCACAGCAGTGAATATTTTTCACCATCTGAGAGAAGAGACTGAGGTTCTCAGGGGCTACTGAACACACAACAACAGTGGGGCTGCTGTGAAATATGAGAGTCTCCATATCATACTGGCTTCTAGCAAAGAGACACCATAATGGAGTCTTAGAAAAGAGAATTTTCCCCCCAGTTTGGAGGAGTAAGGACTGTTCCTACCCTCACAGTCCTTCATGCATTTTGGGTCTTAGCAGGGAAGAATAAACAGAGCTGTGTGGCCAGCTACTCATTCATTAGGAGAGACTGAGAGGGAGGAAGTGCTTTTTCAACTGCTGTCCAGGGGCTGATAACAAAATACTTTGCCTGTAAGTCAGAATTAGATTCCCTTTTCTCCCCGGTGATGGAGCTGTCCTTATCTCCCTGTTCTTTACTCAAAGCCAAGAGCAAATCTATTATCAAGTCTATGGTATTGATTTTATTCTTGGTGTGCCTTACTGTGAGTCCTGAAGATACATGCTGAGGAGACTGAGCTCACTTTGGTGGAGACCTGTTTGCCTAGACATACTAATCACTGATTTTGTCTACTGGAATTTTTGGGAAAGGCATTACCACGTGTGTTAACATTCTGGCAAAAAATAAAATGAAGCTCATTTTCTGTCTGTGTAACCAGTCCTCGGTCAAACTTGGCAGTGTTCATTGAATTCTTTGTGCTATAAGCTGTCCTCCCTTTGTACATGCAGATATTACTTCTAAGGGGCACTGACCTGAAGCATGATTTCTGCACTAAAACCTGTCTCTCAATGGCTCCTGCTGCTGGAGGAGGCAGAAATGGAAAGACTCAGGTTTATTCTGGGTTTTAGAGGAGAAAAAAAGCATGAAGAAAAAAACACTGACCTTTTCTTCATGATGTCAATACGCAAACTGGCACCATGATGTTCATCTTGGTAAACCCCTAAATATCAGGCTTACTGTGTTGACTTCTTGTAAGGACCCAGTATTGTGTCACTCTTGGTTATTTTAGATTGCTGTAACTGTACTATTATTAAAGATCCTCACAGTCTTCAATATATCAAGGCTTTTAACATCTCTTTAAAGTAGGAATGTGCTCAACTTCTTGAAAAACTGTATTAGGTAAGAGAAAGCAAAAACAGTTGTATCGTGATTAAGTATATTAAAACAAAGCTGCCCCAAAAGTCTCTGGCAAGACTGCAAGTTCTCTTCCTCTAAAATAGACTAAAACTATCGAGTTTTGGGGATCATTGCAAGTTCAATAGAGGAATTGCAGTGAATTTCTAGGCTGTGGTGGTCAAGTGAGGATCCGGACTCTACGAAAATTGTTTTCTCCAAACTCATCTCTTTTGGAGTTCAGCATGGCTGCTGGGTGTTTACCGTTATTCTTGTTTTGGTCAGGGTGCGTCTTTAGTGTCTTTGGTAGCGACTTCTGGGGCCCAAAGTAGGACCTGTTCGGCAGATGAGTTCTGCTCTTTACATTGTCTTCTAGATAAAGCAGCACAATGGGTGGAAAGACAGACTGTGAGAATGACAGCATTGCAAGACTCTGCAGCACCAGGGGACAGATGTTTGTGAAACCTATAGGTGAGGGATGCCCTCTAGTGCCAGCGTTAGAAGAAGGGAAAAGTAGCTTTTTTTACCACCTCTAAAAGGAAAATTCCTACATTTTACTTAACACAAGAAAGGTTCTTCCATTAAATACTAGTGTGGCCAAGGCTAAGCCTTGCTGCTGCCTCAAAGGGGTCCAAAGCCTCCCCAGTGGGAGCAAGAAAGGATGCAAGAAGAGGGGAGATGTCCTCTTCTGTTTGGACAGGTCATTTACAAGGGAGAGACATAGCATAAATGTGATTGCAGATGCAAGTAAAAGCAATGCATGAATGATTTTTAAACTACCATTTTAAAAAGAAAAAAGGAAAGTAAATGGAAAAAAAAACACTTTCAAAAAATCTAGGAGTTGTTTTCCTGTCAAATCTAATTAAGACACTAAATTTCCTAGAATTGACAGCATTCATCTGTCATGGTTTTTGGGACCAGAACTCTTGAGAAAAATAGGTCAGCAGTTACTTTTTCCACCCCGCTATCAGTTGTCACACTTCTCCCCCACCAGTCTTTGTTTAAATATCCTTCCACTTGTTCCTCCTTCCTTCTCACCCTACAAATATAAAAAAACCTCCACTTTCCTTCCACCTCCCGCCTTTCCCTCCTCCCCCTGGGTAGCATTTCTGCTAGGTAGAGCATCCGGAGGAGGCAAAGCCAAGCAGAGAGTAGGAGGTTCAGATGCCGAGTGTCCCTCTCCTGGGACACTGCTTCTGCCTTCACTCTGCATAGGAGCATCTCTCACTCTTGCCAGACCCAGGAGACACACATGCTGCTCCTTGCACCTGCCCACAGAAACCTGTCAAGGTATGCGACTGGTCTCTCCACTGAGGTTTTCCAGAGCTGTCTCTGCCAATTCAGCTTCAGCAACTGTCCTTTTCCATCATGCAGATCTCTCTGGTCAATTGTCAAATTATAGAGGAAAGGCAGTGCTGCTTATAGCTGCAAAGCCCCGTGCTGGATTTAAGAAGAAAGAGTCAACGGTCCTCAACACTTTGCCTTGGCAGGAGGGAAGAGCTGGAGTTATTGCACACAGGGAAATTTGCTTTTAGGTTGAAACAAGGCAACTGGCTATAAAATTCAGGGATTTTAGTGGTTTCTGCTTTTAGCATGACTCCTCTCTAATGAAAATAATAACCAGGCAGAAGGTGACAAATCTAAGGTAGAAGAAAAGAGATCAGTTCATCCACATTTCCAAAATTACCTATTTTTCCTGAAATTTTCTAAATTCTGATGCAAAGGAAAAAAGAAAATTTTTTACAACATTTTGTAAAAACTACTTTCCCCTATGAAGCAGATTTATTTACTCCTGTACAGTAATACAAGAGACTTCTGTTCATGGAGATTAATAAAAAATAATATGGATAGAAAAGTATCATAAACCACTTCTAAATATCAAATTATAATTTCATCCAGGTTCAAAATGGAACTTTTGATCAACAGTGAGAGATGAGAAATTATATTTTAAAGAGTGTTTTCATGTCCAGATTTGTATTTTTATTTAGAAATTTATGTTGTAATTTCAAATGCCTATTCCTTATATCATATGGAAGTGCATGCTTATATGAACAAACATGAATAATTCTAATGTGCATTCATAATATATATCAGCTTTCTGTTTCCAGTAATTTTTTTTAAAAATACATGTTTGAAACATTTTCTAATTTATTATTTCACGAAACACAATAGGTACATTTGTGCCTACATTTTTACATATCTGTATCTGCAAACAGATAAGTAATTTTGTTTCATTTTGTTCACAATTTTATCTCCTCACATACCATTATCATTCAATAACAATCCCTGCTCCAGATGAAATAGGAAAGGGTTATAATTTGTATAATTTTCTTAGATCATCAAAACAGCTTAGTATATTTCTCTCTAGTAAATAGTATTTACCATCTGTGTAAATATGTTTGAACAATGATTCATATTTTTATCCCTTTTTTTTGACATTAGGTAAGGACATAGCAATTTCAGTCAGTTCGTCATTGACCACGTTAAATAAATGCCTACGTTTCATCACATCACATTTTGCTTTCTTGAAAAAATCAAGACTTTTCCAGCTGCTAAAGATTTAAATTCTTTGCTGACTATGTTCCATGTATTGTCACTTGGGTCTGACTGGGACCAGGATAGAGGTGTCTGGAGAATGGTAATTCCACCAGATGACCACTTCAAGGGGTTTGACTTTTATCTTCTTTCCATGTTGGCATGAAAACAAACTTATCAAGTGTTTTAATGGAGTTTGAAAAGCAAAACCTGGCTCTCCTCTGTAATTGACTTACTCTTCAAGTCTTTGTTTAAAGAAGAGTAAAAATGTAGCTGAAATAGAAATTTTGAAGAACGTCCACAGAAATTTAGAATCTGTGGCTTAAACTTGTACCCTTTCTCATTCATGAATAAGTCTAGGATAGATGTTTTAAAGCTGGCACTTAGCTATACACATCTTTATTCTGATTCGCTGTCAATATACCAGTGAAATCTGCTTTAATTTCGCTGAAAATTACGTTACTTTTCCAGAAGCTGTAAAGAAGTGGAAAATATTTCTCCTTTCATCTCAGAAACAGTAGCTTTTTGTTAACTTCTTATCCTTTTTTAGGCATATTTGAAATCAAGTTTTAAAAAATCTTCAATATTTGCATATAAAATTAGTTGCAGCTGCAAAGGTTGTTGTTGACTAGTGGCAGCAAACAAATTCCCTGAGAGTAGTATATGTATTTTACTAGTACCTGCAGCCAATTAGGTCAAATAGGCACACAACAAAGTATTTGCTTATGGAAACAAAAGGTATTTTTTGGTAAAAACTCCAACAATAGAAGGGGAGACAATAAACTCTGAAAAGCTGGAAAACAGAGTCTGGAATAGATGTCAGTGCATGTGGTTCCTTGTGCCTCTGGCAGAGGACCACTGCTCCCATGGAAGTTTCCATTTTCCTTGGCTTGGCCAGGTCTGTGCAGAGCAGACCCAGCCTTGCTGGAGATGAGATTCATCTCACCATCTCTGTCATATTTGTATCTCACGTTCTTTCATGTCCCATTGTAGTCAACAGGGAGAAATCAGCACTTCTGGGTTATTAGCAATTAAATTAAATTAAATTAAATTAAAAATTAATCACTTGATTAGGTTGCTCAGAAAAGTTGTGGAGTCTCTGTGGTTGGAAATGTCAAAGACTAAGCTTGAAAAGTCCATGAATAATCTAATCATGAGTCCATGCTTTCAACAGGTGTTCTCCTGATTCTCTTTTAAACCATACTTTTCCATAATTCCTCTGATGCACTTTTTTCTTCTACTTTAGTGTGGGATGATACATGCTACAAGTGTTATCTTGTCTCTATTGACTTGAAAGTATTAAATCAGATGTCAATATCCACATTTAATCAGAGGAATTCCACTGCAAGTGTTCTCAGAGGGAAGTGTTACCAGTCCTGCATCCCTTTTAATTGTCCAGTTGGAGCATTAGCCTCTTCTCCAGTCGGGGCCCAATGTCACCTCTCCTGATGGCAGTCAAATACTCTGAAAAAACCCACCAAAACAAAACAACACAAAACACTACAACATCCTCTTCCCAAAACTGTTCTGGACCATATCTCTGTCACTCATGCAGATGTGTTTCAACATACACTTCTGGTAACTGACCTATTTCTACCTTCTACAATGAGATGGGAGTAAGTGTCATCTGGAAGTGCCAACTTCCCACCAGAAAAATGCTGACTTAGGCACAGATGTTCACCCTCCAGAAAGCTGTGCCTGATCAGATAAATCCCACACCAGGTTTGTCAGAGTCACAGCACATGGGCCAGGGTGTTCAGCAAACCCTAAAATAAATTCCTGAGCTCTCAAAACTAGTGGAAAGGAACAAGTTGTTCCAGAGGTATTTAACACCTAGCATGGAGTTGGGTTCTTGTGTCCAGTCACTGTACTGAAGTCGAGAGGTGATCCGTGCCTGCCTCTACCATAGACTTCTCACAAACCTAGTCAAGCCACTTACTTGCCTTGATTTTCCCCACTAATAAACATCAACTATGATCTTCATTGTCATCCTTTTTGTTGGAGACAGGATTGTTTCTTGAGTTCTTCTTTTGGGGCTGCTCATTGAGTGTGGGGCACTCGTGTCTGTTGGCTTAACCCCTAAACAAATACGCTGAAAAGTATGTTATCCCAACAGCATTGTGCTGGGGTAGAAGGATATTCTTCCTTCAGAGACAGAGAAGTGAAATACCAAAGGCTGAATCTCAGTTCTTCAGTTATTCATTCCTACCTTCCAGTCATCTCCATGCTTTAAACATCAGTTATTAACTGAGCTTATAAAACTTGAGCAGCTGCCCAGTAGTCAGCAGTGACAGGGGAAGTAGTTAACCCAAGGATACTTTCTCGTGAAAGGAATAACCTTCTTATCTTCTGGCTGGCACCATCTGATGACTGAGCATGAGCAGGCCAAGTGGGCTGAAATCTGTAACAGAGATTGGGAATGAAAGTCTACAAAAATGATTTGTTATTGTATTCATTTTTTTTAAGAGTGAAAGAAATCCTGTAATAATAATAATAATAATAACCACACTAAAAATTGACTCATTTTGTTTGCCCAACAGGGGAAGCATTACATTTGGCCAGAGATTTTGGCTACACCTGTGAAACAGAGTTCCCTGCAAAAGCTGTAGGAGAGCACATTGCCAGACAGCACATGGAACAGAAAGAGCAGACAGCGAGGAAAAAGATGATCCTAGCGACAAAGTAAGAAGGGAGGGGAAACTAAAAAAGAAATCTGTCTGTCACTTCTCCATTTTGGATCTGGGGGCTGGGGGAGGGAGGAGTGGGAGTATGGATGGCGGTGACTGCTATCACAACAGTACTCACTGACAGCAAGTGAGAGCAAGCCTCTTTAGAGATGCTCTAAGAAGAACTTTATTTACTGCAATGAGGTTTTAGTGGCTATGCTTTCATTGCCTGCGGTTAAGGAGGCACGTACATCTTCTCAGATGCTGTGGTTTAGTTGAGAGGAGAGAGCATTATTACATGGTAAGATCTATAGGATGGAGACTGGCTTTGTCTCCTGTTTGAGTGTGTGCAGTAGATTTAAGCTTCTACTGAAGTACAAGTTACTGTGGGATAATTATCATTAGTCTGCTAAGGGAGAGCTGGTTTGCAGAGGGACAGATCCCCTCTGGATGGAAATTGCAATAGCTCCCCTGAAGTCAAAGGCACTGAAACAATGTACGACAGCAGGGGAGCTTTGCTAAAGCCATTAAAAGACACACAGAGGCACCCGACTTTGCACTAAACAAGCCACACATCTCCTTTGAGCAGTAACATCATGTTAGGATAACATTTCATCTAGGTTAATTAGCCTTGATGAGGGAGGAATTAGGCTCCATGAGCCATGGGAAACAGAAATAAATAGTCTGCACGGAATGATGTAGACCTACACTAGTGTGTGATATGCCTGCATGAGGTAGCCTTGAACGTATTCATGCTTTTCCTGAGCTTACTACAATGTTACACAGTGAGGCTGCAGGAGAGCTGAAGCTAGAAGCTTGAGCTCTTAAGCCACCATTCCAGTCCTAGAAATGTTTGGGAATCATTCAGGTTGGGATATATCCAACAGAGGGGAACCACACTGTAGTAGGGCAGAAGGCTGAGCAGCAACAGGATAGTCCTTTGTACCCCAGTGTCCTTCTGCTTTGTCTACTTGTAGAGGGCAGGACTCCTGGCCGTGGTGTCCCTCTTGCATCCTTGCCTTGAAGCTGACCCAAAGATGGTGTGCATTAAAACATCTCAGGATCATGAATCCCATGAATATAGTCTGTTATCCTTCCCTGGGGTGGAAGGCAGAGCACGGTGTAGCTCAGATTGTGAAGATAATGAAAGACTTCACATATCATGCTCCGAAGTCCCTTGTAGTTTGAAAGGAATAATATAAGTAGGATATGATATTATTCTTACCTATACCCCCATCTGTTTTAAGGATGCAAGGGGTTTCAGAGGCATGAGAATAAACTGGCTTAATAGAAGCAGCACCTTTCTGCAAGTTGTGTCCCTCTGTTGCTGTATAGCCCATTAAAAATCTGCCTCCCTAACTACATAAAAGCTGATTGTAGCACTGGGCAGCACAACCTAAACAAGAGTTAAAACTCTAAGTTGCCCCAGCTGGAGGATTTGCCCCATCTACAAAATGTAATTCAACTGTAACAACACAAAGTTTTCCTTTTCTTTTCTGTCTGGAGTGAGAGATTATGTTACCACGGGTTGTAATAATCAGTGGGTAACTATTAATGTCCTCTCTCCAAATACTGTCCCACTGAGGCACACCTAAGAGTCTTACTGCCCTTTCTCATCACTCCATATCTACCTCTTCATCCTCTACAACTGAGGTGGGGAGTCGTGGGCATGCATTACTCCTAACCCCCATGAACTGGTAGGCTTGTAGGTTGTTATCTTGCATTTGTAAAGAACAAAATTAATTTTTCCTTCTTCCATCAGTTAAAAGCACCAGCAAATTGATCAGAGAGGTCTGTCGATAATACAAAAATAGGCCACATCCTACCGCAAAGTGGTTGTAACGGGACAGATGGGTCAATGTGTGTGCTACTACTGCCCTCTCCTGCCTGGAAGGAGAACAGTGGAAGGAGACAGACCAGTCCTGTCCAGGTACTGCAGGAGACACAGGTCCGTGGCATGCCGTGTTTCCTTCACTTGATAGTAGGTACTCTAGTCATTTGTCAGGAATTTTAATTATTCACCAGACATATATAAGCTCTAGGTTTGTAATTTCAATAATTTCACAACTGCCTCATGCGTTTAAGATTTACACCTCCAGAAAAAGTGGTGGGTTGTTCTTCTATCTTCAGAAACAACACTGAAATTCCAGGGTGGTAAAATCAGTCATAGCAAGCTTTGACTATGGAAAGAACTGGACTGCCATTGCCTGTCTGTGTTGCCACTGTCCACTCTAAGACAGAGACAGAAGCCCATAGAAATGTGTCTTTGGCAGAACTGATGAGACCTTCCACATGTGGGGTCTTGAAGAAAAATAAAAGGGAAAGAACAAAAATATTTCTACAATTCCTGATATAGAGATGGAATTCCATTCTCAGTTCAGACATCCAGCTTCAGTGGCTTGGTTCAGTTGCCCAAACACAGGCACCTACTGCCATTGGAGATGAATTGGGTTATCCAGCGTGGTTATCAGCTGCTGCTCTGGAAGCACACAAGTGTCTTTTTGCTCCTACGTTATATCTGCCAGTTATTATGGATGTCTTGGATACTACATATGTATGTGTGAGCCATTCTAACAACTTGATGGTCTAGACAACAAAGAATCAGAGCCATACCTGACAATTACCATGGGAAGAGATGATTGGGCTGCGTAGTGAGTAACGGTGCTGAACACAAGTGAGAGCAAGGGCAGGATGGAAGTAAATCAAGTTTTAGTTAAGAGCTGAAAGGATAAGAAAAGGGTAAACAATGGGAGAAGCCAGTCTCTTATAATTCACCTCATTTGACTAAACAGATGATCGTCTGGGCATTCCAGAGCAAGATGCTTCGGAACAGAGGCTGAAATGTCACAGTTCTGGCCGAAGGGTGGTGATACTGGCCTGTTACCTTAGACTCTTTTAGAAAGGCATCAGGACATGTCTATGCAGTCCACATAGGGGGGAAAAAAAAAAAAAAAGATAAAAAGCTAGGACCTAGTTTTAGAGGGTCTTTAAAGCATGGGTTATTTCACCATGCAGAGGTGTGGGAAACCCTGAATGTCTTTACAGTAAGGAACAGAACCTGATCAGGTTGCAGCTAGGACAGATGCAGAACTGCTGAAGGCCACATTAATAATTCCACTTGATGGAGAGGCACACTGTCCTACAGGAAACATCACAGAATATCACAGTGTAAGGCCTTCCACATTAGACAGAGGGACAGATACACACGTATTTACAGGGACCAAAAGCGAATACTGTGAATAACAATTTTATTCATATTTATTATGGGATTGCTTACAGCCAGTACAGAATAATCAATATCTGGCTTATGAGACTCTGTATTCAATTTGCTAGTTTTCTGAAAAGCAACTCTGTGACTGGACACGTAGGACCTGCTGAGCTTCTCTGTGATAGCTGATGTTTGGATGGGTGGCAACTGTCACACTTGCAATATATCAGAAGTGTGGGCACACATTTGCCCCTCTCCTGTACTCATCACAAGGCCTTTGCTTCAGCTGCTGCTAGGGATAGGGTCATGGACAAGATGGGCTCTTGTTCTGATCCGGTATGGAATTATTTATCTTTTCCTGATCATACACTGCAACATCTGACCATCTATCACAAACTATTAGGTGACTCCTTTGCAGGAGTGATCAGGACTCTTTTTTAATTGTTATTATTAATCTGTGGCCCCTCAGACAGCACAACATCTTTCTTTGCTTTTTCAAAGTCACAGTCCAACAAAATAACTGTCAGCCCCTCTCCCTGTCACTAACCCAGGTGATTTTTTCATTGGTAGTGGAGGCTCTGAAACACCACTTTGCCTAGAAATCCCCTTGAAAAAAAGTAGGTTACTGCCTTTTACAGGTTTTCATGTATAATAAAGAAGTTTTTTCTTTTCTTTCAATCTGCCAACATTCAGTAAAGACTTTTGACACCTGAAGATAGAAGGGAACTTAATTGCACACTAGGTTCTGACACTTTCCTTTGTCAAAGTATAAGAACTTTTAAGATGAACTTTTTCAACAGGTAGAAAGTAGAGGTTGGAGGAAGGAGAGAAGAGCAGTGCTGACAGGGCCGACTGGGGATAGTAGATTGTTTAGAAGCCAAAATGACTGACTGTTTTCAGTTGTTGAAAGGAACTGTTTTCCCTCTAAGGACCTGATTCATTAAAACTGTATGCTGCATTTACATATATTTCTGCTGAATACTTCTTTTTGCCTGAAAGGCTAAGACAATGCAGTCTTTTCAAGCAGTCGGTGGCTAGGTCCATACAGATGACAAGTGTTATAGAAGTCAAGTTTGGATGAAGTCCAGAAGCACAACAGGAAATAGTTAGTCAAAAGAGAGCTATAATATCCAAAGTCTATGTTCACAACTTGCAGAACAGTGTTATAATGAAGGGTAAAACCAGGTCGGTATAGTTTACTTGTTTGTAACTCAGCAATGGAGGACTTCTAAATACCAAGAAGCTTATTTTCCATTATGTCCCTGTCCAAAAGGACAAAAGTTACAAGGTGATAATGAAGATCTCAAATTTTATCTAAGATCAGGTGTGCAAAGAGTCTTCTAACAGAAATCATGGACCACAAGAGATGCTCTTTGGTATTAGAAACTGGCCCCAGGCACAGTGATTGCATCTATGCTAAGAAAGTAAACCATGCACACACTGAGTCATCAGATTGCACTTGTCCATACTATTAAAATGTTAGAATGGCTCCTTGAACTATCCTAAATATCTTTTGGGTGTGTTGTGGGAAACAGCCCAAACCAAGGTCCATTCTCAGGAAGCCATACTGTTCAGGAGACTAGAATAGTATAACTACAGGGACTTTATCAAGTAGTTATAATTTGCACGAGGATGTGAGAATGACCCCTGGCACTATATACTTTACTAGGTGGAACTGTTTACTAGGTTACACGTAGTCACTGTGACCAGTATTAGGTCAGTCCAGCTGAATGTCAGGCTACTATTAGGCAACCCAAGGGATTGTCCTGATCATTTGGTGGGCATCGTGTCCTCCTGATCCCTTACTAAGTGCCTAAACTTCCAATTCAGTCAACAGAGAAGAGTATGCTCATTTTAACAAGTCCTGAGAGAGAGATCCAGACATCTCTCCTTTTTCCTAACAGTGTCATAAGCCAATTGAAAATAAATGGTGTCTCTATTGATCCATGGTGCACCTAGTATTCTTCTGAGGACACACAGTAAATGGACCTGGTCTGGTTTCTCTTTTTTTTTTTTTTTTTAAAAAAAAAAAAAAGTACATTGGTAGACTATTCCTAGACTAATTTGCAAACTGGCCCAGTACAATAATATCACAAAAAAGAAAAGGTCTTATTTTCAGGTCTCTCCTAGTGTTAAGTACTACAAAGATTTATCCCAGGGGATATTTATAGCCTCCAGGTCCTGAGGCATCCTCAGAAGCTTGATCGAAGGTCTGAGAGAGAGGGAAGAGGTAAGACCACCCATCCTTTCCAAAGAACATGGGCCACTATGCTCGTGGGAGACCAGACAAGATAGAGCATGAGTTGTCATTGAAAGGTGTCAAACTGGGGTCCTACCTGCTGAAAGTGCCTGTTACCGAGGAAACCATCATCGAGGAAAAGTAGCGATGACGGGTTTTGCCTCACTTGCCTGTCTGTTGAGTAGGGACTGACAGCTGCATGAGTCACTAAGCTCCTCCTTCAGAGAAGGCACCAGAGGAAAAGAGGCATTCTTAGGATGCAAGTCCTCTGGACTGCTGTAGACATCTATTTTAGGCTGCCTGATAGACGGTAGAAATGTAAAACAATTTAACAAATGTTTCAATAAGACATTTAAATACTGCTACTGGAATGAGTCCTCCCTCTGGACAGACCAGAGGGAGAGGTTTCAGTTGAGGATCCACCAGGTTTTCTGCCCCAGACTCTACAAGGAAGAAGAGTATGGACACAAGTGAAAACTAGGAGAGCAAAAGTAGTATTTTCTTCACAACTTCTAGAGCTCTGTTGGTCTTAAGAGTGGGGGTCAAGAAGGCAAAGTCAGGACTTCCACTTGCAGATAAACCAGTGCACACAAGCAAATGTACAAGTACTGGTGTATTTACCCAAAGTCTTTGGGCATGTTCAAATGCTAGTTCATAACTTTAACCATAACCCTTCCTTCTGACATAAGTGAGCTAAGCCAGACTTAACACTGCCAAAATGGGTCCAATTCAGGAAATAAATCACACTTTAAAATGTCAATGTTGACATGGTTCCAGAGGGGAAATATTCCTGCTCAAGAGATTGTATATATTGTTGCTTTTGAGAATTTGGGGCAGTAAATCAAGGAGGGGATTCGTTTGCCTTTCATTTCTTTAAGAGAGCCTCTGCCCACTCAGGAGAAAGTGACAGTGTTAAAAGAATCAGCTTTATGGAAAGGATTACACCTGTCTTATTTAAGGATTTCCACTTTTATTTTAGACAAATATGTAAAGAATTCCAAGATCTTCTAAGTCAAGACAGATCACCCCTCGGATCCTCCAGACCGACTCCAATATTAGACCTCGACATCCAGAGACATTTAACACATTTCAGGTATGACTTGGAAAAAGGAACAATTAACTAAAATCCATAATTTTTATAAAGACTACATTTGATGTTATAATGGTATTTGTTCCCCTACCTAGAAGACCATAATGTCCATAATCTCTGTTATGTGTGTCTTTTAAAAGTGCTTTTTTTGCTCAGCAATGTAGTTCGGGCTAGCTGCATTCACCCTGTTTCTAGGATCATGGTCTGAGTTTGAATAAGTAATCTCCATCTGCCAGTAAAATCTCCCCATCCAGCCAGAAAGTTATCTTGCTCTAGATGTCAGTCAAATCACAAGCCAAGCAGTGAAGTGGATGGTCTAGAAATTAGAAATTCAAGTTCAGAGCTAAAGTGACAATATAAATGAATAAAAGTGGCAACAAAAAGAAGGTAAAATTAGACTGCTTCCTTACCATTTAATTAAATAATTCCAGAGCCTTCTCTATGCTACTGAGACCACTTAACATCATCTTGCCACGACCATACTGTTAAGTCTTTGCCTTCCAAAGCAGACTGGCCTCAAAGCAAACTACCTATTGGAACAATCTTACTGCACTAATTCCTGAACAACGTCCTGGAAAAGTGTGGGAGAATGCAAACTGGCTCAGATTAAAAATTCAGGGACTGCTAATATATTTAAACTCAGTTTCTGGGGCTGTGCCCTAGCAATATTTAATTTTTTGTGTGTAGTCAGCCTAAGAAACTGTTCTGAAGAAAAAGACCCATAGTACATGCATGCCAAGTCCACATTTCATCAGAATTTTATCCAAGTTACAGATAAAAGTGTATAGAGGGTTTGGGATCAGAAAGATTTATTAGCCTAGGAGTTACTGTGCAATTTCACATTTTTGCTTTAGGCTATATGCTAGATACAGTCAAGAGTGAAGTGGGAACTTTCAGGGGGCCACTTTGAAATAGTAGGGTCATCTAAGATATTTATCAAAGATAAGTGTGACGAAACATTCTAGAGGTTCTCCTGTATTTGCTCAGACCACAGAAGGGAATACATGGCTAACTGAGGCTACAGATTTTTTTTTTCTAGCCATTAGGTGATACCTGAAAAATCAACATTTGAAGAAGCGTTCCAGAGAGTTATTTACAAACCATAACACTAAGCAGGTTCGTTAGGCCTATAAAGCCCTAGAATTACGTTTCATGCTCTTTAGCACAGCCAGATGAGCCACCCTTCATTCACCAACTGAACAGGCAACTTTTGTTTCCCAATATCCCAATATCATTTACTTATTACAGAGCAGGAGGCACCCAGCAGCAAGGTAGTGTGATAGCTAATTTTTGGACTCTCAAACTTTGAATGGAATCCAAAATACCCAATGTTCCACTTCTTCCATCTATCTATTGGGGAATGGGGAGAGACAATGATAATGCCCAGTCCACAAATGCACACATTCTTGTTTATTCTTAAATAAACTTTAAGATGTGCATAAGGGTGCATACTAGCATGCACCCTGTGAGTAGAACACACCTAGACAACCTCACTTCTATTCTCATGTGCTCACACATACACATACTACTTACATCTAACTATACTTTCCCTTATACACAGACACTCCAAGATATCTGACTACACTTGCACACCAAGGGAAACATACTTACTTATACAGGATGCTCATAGAGGGATTTTAATGGGATGCCTAGACTCGTAGAAAAATAGATAATTCCCCATTACATGCACACAAAATAAACGTAATAAAAGATAGCTAACCCCCAAGGATTCCTGTGTTTAAAGAAGAAATAGCAGCCAGGAAAAAATGTTGAAGGCTTCATCTACAAAAGCTGTCAATTGGTATAGCTCCCACCCTTCTTTCTCTGCTGCACTTCAGTAAGTTGGAGTACAAAGCTTCTACAGGCAGCTCCTAGATCATTCAATATTTTCTTTCATGCCTACTGTAGGCAATAAGTGCCGGACTGAAGATGGGCACCTAGAAGAGCACAGGTCTTGTTCCTACATGGATGCTTAAATTAGACAACCTCGATTGTGCTTGGGAGATGAATATTGCCAGATCCAGAGGCTGAGCTGAGACCATATTCTTTGTCCATCTGTTGTAGAAAAGCTGAGATCAGATCCAGCTTCTGACCCAGGCCTCTAACTCAACTCATCTGCATGTCTGTGCCTGTATTTCAGCCACATGTATATCTTATGCTGCCATCTCAAGGGAACTTGTCTGTATAGCCCATGAAATCTGTGTTACAGTTAAGAAGGACTAACACAGCTATATTAGCCAACTAGTACGCACTAGGTATTTATATTGTAAACAGCTAAATCCAGTGTAGACAAGAAAACATCCATTGTTCCTATCCCCTAAATCTGACAGTCTTCACAGCTAGGTCATCTGAAGCCCTCCTACCACCACTTTCCTTCTTGAGATTAAACCTCACAGAAGACACTCAAATCTATCTCAGGTGCCAGTGAAGACGTGAGAATGCAATTCACCATGTTTTCCAGGAGCATTAACCATTTTCTAAGTCAAGTTTTCAACACAGACTGCTTCTGACCAATCACTTAGTTTCTTTGTCCTTCTCTGAGGGATAAGCTTCAGAATGAACTAACATCTGTCAAAGGAAATTTGCCTCTGATCAGTTGGGGATGAGAGAAGAAACACACAGAGAAATTCCTTGTAACTCAGAAGCAACATGATCACTGCTATCTGAGGCATAGCACAGCACCCTTACTGATCACAAACACAAATAGCTGCTTGTCATACATCAGTTAGAAATTATTTCATAAAAATGATGTTGGAAGCCTAATGCAAAACATACACCAAACACTAAGAATTCAAATATTCAGAGCACAGGGGCATCAACATCCCTGATCATAGGTCCCACCTAAGATGAGATTTCCAAAAGAGCAGGTTCTCCTCATTTATTTTACTTAAATGAATACAATCATCATGCATCTGTATCTCTAGAGAAATATTCAACTGTATGCCAGACAAGGATTTGACTTTCATACCATAGTCATTGTCAAATACTCTGATAACATCTATGATAGTCGCAGTCTAAAATTGGACTGTCTGAATAAGTGACTGATCCTGATTATATAAATGAAATTAATATTATTTATGTTCAAAATACCCAAGAGCTGTTAGTGCTCTACAAAGAGGTCTGGCAGAGGAGACATAAGTCTGAAGAAGTGATTCCACACAGTCATCATGAATTTTATAACATGCTTTATCAATAGTGAAATTTTCATCTTCACTTCTATCCATATTCCAGCACTGTGAGCTTTCTCACAATAAATTCTCTGCCTCTGTGTTGTGTAAATCTCTAGATTGGGATGGAGCCAAAATATTACATTTGGCAAGGACAATGCTTTCACTAGAGTATCTGTTAAGGTTTTGTGAATGTTTTCAGTAGAGATAATAGCATGTTTTTCAACCATTATCCAATAAGAGCAGGTTTTTGAATACAGGAAATCTCATACAGTTTCATACAAATGTAATGTAACAAGAAGAGGTTCATAAATTCTGCCTTATAAACCACACCTAAGGCAGCAAATAAACTACAAGATTAAAGGTTGATATTTTATATATATATGTGTATGCTTATGTCATACGATGTCAGAAAGTCAAAGATATTTTTTATGACCAGAAAAATTCAAAGGATTAACACAAATCTCTATTATTAGAATAATATCAAAGCAGTGTTTCCTGTTTCCTCTGTTTTAAACCTTCCAGCTCACACTTCTCTGAAGTTTTTCCACTGGGCCCCAGCTCATCAAGATCTGTAAACATGTGTCCAGTCAAAATTGCTGGGTTTGCTCAAACTCCAAACTCAAAGTTCATGCAAAGCATAAAACAGGGGAAATCTTCAAAGGAGCTGCCAGTGAACCTGAAAACTGCTGAGTTTTGCACAACTTTACCAGATCTAGAGGCTCTTCTACACCCCTGGCACAACCATGTTTGTGCGGACTCTCTCTGAGATGTCCATCTGACCTGAATACAGAAAATATCACGCTGCGTGAAGAATGATTTCCCAGCATTGTTCTACCATGAACAGACAATTCTATCGACCCCTAACATTCATAGCAGCAACTATTGTGCACTACCCGTTGCAGGGTAGTATTATACACGTTTTATTCAAGATTTCTTCCTATTCAATACATCTTGGAATATCTTACTGCAGAGAAGTTCTATTACTACTAGTAAATAATAGTACCAGGGCACAGGCATGTATTGATTGCCTCTGTCTTTTCTTTATTTCTTTTTTTTTTTTCAGAACTCCTTAGGTTTTGTTGCCTGGTTTAACCAGCACTGTCCCAAACTCTTCCTGGGCACACTGGCAATACATATAACACCGATAAATATGCCACTTGAGAATCCAGGGAAGAAGCAACTCTTATTACAGCCCATTTAGGTTCCTTACCTATGTTATATATAATGTACTAAGATTTAGAAAAGTCCAGACTTGTCAGGGCTGGATCGTAAGCCACTGACCTCATGGGCTAAGTGCTGTGGCAGCTCAGATTTCTAAGAATATCTGAAAGTCTGGGTTCAGGAAGACGTGATACGTTGTAGGGTTACCCAAGCTGTATTTCAGCTCTTCTTTAATTCCTTCATGATAAATGCAAAGGAGTAAGTGAAAGCCACCACCTGAGGTATCCTGTCCCCAGCTTCTGAAAACAGAATCGGCATTAAGCCACAGGGCAAATAAGAAAACCCTGAAAAAAATCCATTTCCATTACTAAGTGCTAAGAGTTTTTGAGTGTCTGTCTCTTTATTGTCCTCTAAAGGCTGATCTGTGTAAATGCATTTAAGAGTCTACTACAGTAAAGAGAAAAATCAGCACATCAGTACTAGAAAAAAAACCAAAATTTCCTTAGCTTTAATGAGATGAACATATTTCCCGCACCCTTTGCTTTCAAAAGGGAGTAAGCATCAAGAAAGGGAAAGCAAGAAAGCGAGAGCAAAAAAAAGAGAAGGAAAAAAGAAAGATAAAAAGAAGACATTTAGATAAACTTAGCTGCTTTTAAAACACCTTATATTAATTATAATTCAGAGATCTTCCTAAAACCTCACAGAAACATGTCAGAATTATGTGTTCATGTACGTGCATCTATGTACGAAAGAGGGAGAAGCTGAGGATTTCATTTCTCCTGCAACTTAAACCATTTTCAAATCCTATTGATGTTACTAAAGCTGAGATTTCATCTTTTTCTTTTTTTTTTCAGGACAGAAATGTTACACAAATCTCTCTTTAGCATTATAAATTTGTCAGTTCTGGATTTAGATCAGGTAAAAGAGCCAAGTTTCATGCTCAGTGAAACTGGGAGACAGCTCTCAATTATCCAGAGTCATGGGAGGGAAAAAAGTGGTTGTAATAAAGAAGAAAAAAGATGGATATAAAGAAAACACATAAATCCTAGAATCGTAGAATCATAGATTCATAGAACAGTTTCAGTTGGAAGAGACCTTCACAATCATCGAGTCCAACCTTTGTCCTAGCCCTATCAACACCACTAAACCATGTTTCTTGGCACAACATCTACTCATTTCTTAAACATATAAGACTTTGAGAATAATTTATTTTAGAAAAACATGGAAATGGTGAACCAGGGTAATCTCAAGATCTAAAAGAGATAAAGGCAAGCCTATCTGGAGACACAAGAGCTCTGAGATATACACTCAGAGACTATATGCTACAGGTAGTCATGGTGAGAGATTGTGAAGCCTTGGATAACCCCCCAACACCAGTAATCCTGCAGAACTGAACGGTGACATTGCGTGCCAACAGTTTCTTCTGCTGGATCTGGATCAAAGTTAACCAGCACATCCATCAAACCCCATCCTTTTCCTGTTAATGGTGTGCAGACAGATCTGAAGCATGTCAGTGTGGGTGATTGCTGGGATGAATTTGCATATCACTCATCTGTCTAGTATTTTTGCACTTCCCAGTCATTTAGTGCCATTGTGTGAAAGGTATGTGGCTATGGGAGGCACGTACCAGAGTTAAGTGCATGCCTGTTTCAGAGCCCTGTTAAGGACTTGCACTGAGACAATTTGCAAGATAGTAAAAAATAGGTAGTTTATTAAAACAAAGGATACAGCAAATTCAGGATTGCCATTGACTAATTCACTAGCTGCAATAGCACTAATATATAATAATGCTAGCAAAATACTACTCCAGGTATTTCTCACCAAAAGGTGAAAGCACAATTCTTACCACCAAGGCATCCCTGCTTTGGGTGAAGAAGGAGCACAGCCTCTTCTGGGTTTGTTCTCCTCTCAGTGACATACTCCCTCCGGATTGCTTATATTCTAACCTTAGTTATCTCCCCTCCCTGGGGTGGATAGTCAGGAACTATAGTCATGTATGTTTAGCATGTATTTCTCTAGGCTCATTAGCATAGTCAGGGGTGTCAACTTTAATATGCATATTAGGGATAGTGAGGCAAAAGGTTTCACTCTAGGCACTATCGCCTTCAGATTTCTACTTTGTAGCAGCTTATTTACCTCCATGATGGTATTGAAGTCTTTAATCTCCATATCTCCACATTCTTTAGCCAAAGCATGGCCATCCTGTCACCACAGGACTCTCTCCTTCGATTGATTCTCACTGTGCAGGCCTTGTTGATCTCCATCTTCTATGTCTGCAAAACAGATAAGTGGACATCTGCATTCTGCATCCTTAATTCCTGAGGTTAAAATATCATAATTGCATCCAACTTTCTTCAGAACAGAGAATCAGACTAGAAGAACTGAACATTTTCAGTTGTATTGATCCCTGCTGTGAAGAAGGGAAAGGGTTCTGTCATGTTTCAAAGAAGGAATAGAGACATGTAGAAATCAAGGATCCCCTCTCCCCAAAGATACATGAAAACTTGTCTAATAAATACTGTGGGTATAATCCTGGACACTGGAACACAATTGTCTGTAATGTTTGATTTCTACTGTGGTTCCTTGTATGTATTTGTCCTAGACTAACTCTTTCTGTCACAAAAAATTCCCAGGCACAAGTCAGCCTTATCTCAGTCAAAAGAATGTTTGCAGTTGGAAACTTAAGTATGGCCACTACTTTGCAGGTTAAAATGCTTCAGTGATGGACAGGGCATCACTGATGTCATGGGTGAACCTTCGTGCTCACTTTCCATCCCTCCTCTTGAATCTGTGCCTTTTTACAGAGGAAAATTTAAGGCTGAACTGAAAGTGAGAACCCATGAGTATTGTTATCTGATGTAGTGGCTCCTGCATTAAACCACAGTTGGAGTTCTGGATCTAGGATCCTCCTTATTCATTTCAAAACTTAAGTCTGTTGAGAAATTATGAAACCAGTCTTCTGTTTGAGGATCAGAATTTAGGACATTCCTCCAACTGGACCAAATGTTTAAAACACTAAGTTAGTATTTTTCTTGGTTTTAGACCTTAACCCTTTCCTGATGAATGGAGAGAAGGCCTATTTACTTTTCCACTCCACTGTTATATCTGAGCTTCCTACAGATTCATCTGGTAACCTGAAAGTAGTCACGCTGATATGTACGTTTTTGTCTTTGAGTTCATAACTTGTCCTTGCATCAGAACAGCTCTGATTTTTTTAAACTTTTGTCAGTTGTCTTTTTTAGCTCCCAGAAAATCTCATGAAAATTAGACTTACCAGAAAATCCACCAAAAACGACCCACATTCAGTGCTGGGAAGCTGAAAAACATGATGCAAAAAGCTTACAAAGTCTTGCTGAGATTATACTCAAGAGATCTGTGTCTGTTTCTTGGTTTACACATACAGACTCCCTGACCTCATTAGTCAGCCTCTTAAACTCACTTTCTTCATTTGTAAAATTGAGTGTAGACATGTCTACTTTTGGGACAGTTGTGTCTGAAAGAATATGTAGTATTTGGAAAGTTCAGATATCTCACTACTGCCATCCGTCACATAGAGATGAATACAGAAGTTTGATTTGATCCTTTATCTTCAAGGTTACATTTCATCACTATGCAAAATCACATCCAGATCATCTATTTTATATATAAAAGATAAAGATAGCTAAACAGCAAAGGGAAAAATACTTTCTTGCGAGTGACATTTCTTTCAGTGCAGAAACCTTATAAAACCAGACAAAAAATAATAGTCTCAGAATACTAAAGCTGGATAATAAAAGCAATCAGCATCCTCACAAATTATTCTGTGTTTTGCCTAGCCATCCAGCTGATATGAAACACCCTTCCTACGAAACTATTTGAGAAAAGAGTTTTGTCATTTAAGCTAGTTTCTAAGTCTGGAGCTGTCAGCCTCCTGCAATTGCCTGGCATCACACAGACAAGGTGACATGAAAAGTGACACGCAAGAAACCAGAAGCTCAGACTCTGGGAGCAGTGAGAAAGTAACATCCTTCTTTCTGAAGGTTAAAAAGGAGCAATGAAATGTATTTTGAAGTGCATCATGTTTTATAAATTATTACAAAGAGCCAAGCCCAAAGTCTTACTGTTGGGTTGCCTTTATGGATATGCTCACCCCTCCTTTTATATTGTTCTCTCCTTTTTCATGCTTCTTTGCTTACCAGAAGGTAGACCAGCTGCTGTCATAATTCCAGTCATCTTGATTAGCAGCAGCAGCCTTCTGTTTGGATGCACGGACTGGAAGAAGCCCGACGCACAATGAGGTTTGTGGTGAAACACCTCTGGTGCCCTCTAGAGTTCCCTGTTTTACGTGATCCTTCTCAATCTGGCTGACAAAACTGGTTCCCCGTGCTGAGGTACCAGCAATTAACAACTTTTTCCTTCATTTTTCTTATTTTCTTTCTTTCCCTTGGCTTTTTATTTAGCAAAGGTATTAAAGTTCCTTCCTCTGGGATTTTTCCCTCATTCCCTTTCCCAGGGATTCCTTCTCTGATCTTTCCATAACAAGGATTCAGTCACCTGCTCAACTGATTACCAAAATCCTTTTGGAAGCATGTGAATTTCTAATATGGTCAATAATTTTATCCTATATCTTATGATACTGTACTCCCTTAAAGTCGCAATTACAGAGTCAAGAGAATAGATAAGAATCTGCTTTCTCTTCCTTATCCTCTTCGTTAATAAATAAGTTCTGTGATTACCAAGGAAAAAACAAATATACATTCACTGAAGATGGAAAAAAAGCTTGGGGGACTTAATTCCTTTTTCAATCCAGCATTTAAGATTTCTTAAAACACCTGAGACACTCTCATGTTTCCCCTTCCCCCCCAAAAAAAAGAAAAATAGAGGAATGCTTTCTTCCTGGTCTTCCTCATTTAAGAAGGGCAATTGGACTTCTCAGCTATGTTAGCTGCCTCACTGGGAAAGGTCTATGCATGATAGCAAATTGGATGACTCTCATTTATTTCTCTGTCACCCCATAGAGCAAAGATGTGATCCTTAACTGAGTGAAAGGAGACAGGGAAGGATCTCATGGTTGTGTGAGGGACGGGTTCACTCTTTTTTGAAAGTATTCAGGCATCCTGATCCAAGGTCTCACTGGTGTAGTCGGCTGCACAGATGGCAATGGACGGTGAGGCCACTTTTCATCCACAGTTAGCCAGAAGCTTGCACATCTTTTTTTCATTCAAAGCCAGCAAGTCACAGCATTACCCAGTGTTTCATCTGGATGATATAATGTGCTGCTCTGGAAACATTTCTTGGCAAACATCCAAGGGCTTCTGTGAGCCCCATGTGTACCACAGTACTGTGGCCTAATCTTTGGTTTACAGCTTGCAAACACTCTATAGTCACAGTCTTGGATGTTTCGAGTATGTTCCCTGGGCAATTCTCCTCCTGTGGAAAATAGAATATTTTAGAAATATGGGGTATCAAATCTAGCATTCTCTTCTTACCTTCTCCATTGATTTACACATGGTAAAAGGAGGTCCATCTGCTTAGAAGAACATGTCCTTAATACACTTGTTGGTTATGAACAGAAAACAAGCATGAGGTCCTACTTTGCAAGGCAATTGTTGCATGTGGTTGTTTGCCACTGATTCTATAGACTACTTATCTCTGTAATTTATCTCTGGCCATATTCTAATGTTTACCTTGACTGTCAGTCTAACTTGTGTTGTGGCTAGGCCTACTGACTCTCTGAAGTAAAGCTTTCACTATTTAATTCCCTAGTCAACCTTCAGCTGACAAATCTTGAAATCAACAGAAATAGCTCAAAGTCAATATAGACACCTCTAACTTGTATCAGTGAAGAGCTTAAAATCTTTCTCCATTTCCTTCACAGCCATCAAAAGTCTTATCAGATCTTACTATTTGTCATCTGCCACATGTTGTTAAATTTGGATAACCTGAACTGGTTTTCATGTTCAGGGTTCTGAGAAAGCCCAACCAACAAGCTTGCTTTTTCCTGTGTTATTATTGTTTTAAAGTATTTACTTATTTTAAACAAGGGTGCAAACATTCAGTACAGATGGCCTTTTCCCCTCTGTTGAGAGGGAATCTGTTTCTTTTGCTGCATGTCGGAGTTTCACCAGCCTGGAGTATGGAGGAGTCCTTGAGGTAGTTGCCAAACAAGAGTCCAAGCCTTCAGGCACACTTGGATCTTTTCACTTTTGAGTAAGGCCATCATTAAAACATGAGCAGACATAATTGCATCATAGCGCTGGGCAAAATTGCAGGCAAGTCTGGATGTCCTTAAGCATAATGATTTATAATATGTTGGCCTGATATTCGTTATCTTCTCTCTGCAGCTCTCCATGCACCAAAGTCAGAGATTTTAGCCTTGCCTTTTAGAACAATAAAGTTACTAGTTTATTGGAGTTGTAATGAGATGCACTACAAAGCTGAGAATACCCAGAAGACTCCATTATGAAACCACGATGTTTAATTTTAGTCTTTTAAATCCAAATGAAAACATTATAATAAAAGAAACTCATTTCATAGCTGTGGAGCATACCAAAAATGAACCAACTTCAGTGAGAGTTCAGTTATTCTGAAAAATCAGGCAACTAAATTTGGCTTTCAGGAAACAGAATGCTTTACTATTAATCTTCTCTCTGTCATGTCTGATTTCAAGGTAAAATCAGATTTTCTCACAGTCTTGGAACTTACTTTCATCAGCAAAGGGAAATTATCCAGCTTTCTTTGCTTTTTTTAGACTTTAACTTACAGAGAAAAAAAAGTCCACCAAAATTAGAGCAAGGGGAATTACTGATTAAAATAAAAGAATAGGTGGAAGATAATCTCTCTCAGCCTTTCTATGCTCATTACGTAAAAGGTGGCTAAAAAATACACCCTCACAGAAGCATGGAGATGAGGGCTGGTCAGAAATTTTCTATAAAATGGTTTCTCTCAATAAGGTTCCCAAGAAAACTGGTAGGCTTTGCATATTCCCACCTGTGGAGAAGAATCTACTCATCACGAACTGAAAGTAGAGTTGCCATGAGACTCTGCTATACCGTTTCACTAAAAAAGCGTTGGCTCTTTTTTTTTGTAAGAAATATAATGCTATATTGAAAAAAAACTGTTGTATTTGATGATTAATGGTTCTTTCTGTCACAATCACGGAATCACAGAATCACGGAATCACGGAATCACAGAATCACAGAATCACAGAATTGTTGAGGCTGGAAAAGACCTCTGAGATCATGAGGTCCAGCCTACACCAGAGGCTAAACTGTAAAAGAGATAGATCCTTAAGTCACCCCACAAAATCCTTTTCCTATGAACACTAATTTTCAGACCAGAAGTTTAAAATTCTGCTCAGGATAAAATACCCATATCTAGGTGTTTCAATATAAGACGGATGTCTAAGCTTCCCATGTAGTCATTGAAGGTCTAGGACAAAGTATAGCTGAGTAAACAGTACCGTGCAGCATCTTTTTAAATGCTATTAGCCACACCATCAGGCCACTGCTGCTTTAAAAGGACACTCTTCTCCCTAAGCCCTCTGCATTACCTGTTCGTTTGACACAGATCTCTTGGTACCATAGGCATCTAGAATGGCATCAAACAGACATTTTTATTCAGCTTGATGGAGTCTTCAGTGTAGCCAGAAGAATACTGCAGCTCACTGTAAAGGAGACAAAAGATTTCACGTGCTAAATCATTCTCCAGAATTCTCTAGTTACTGAATAAAGTCACAGTGTTCAACTCAGTTGCCTAACCATTGGTATCTAGAGCCGTGTGAGATACATCTGCGTGGCATCAAAAACACTAGGAGCAAGGCGGACAAGTTCTGTGCCATATCTAGCAAATCTTTGCAGGTGTTTCAGGTATTATAGGACATCTACATTAAGTCCAGTTTGATGATAATGGGAGTTTAGGCTTTACTGATGTGCAACACCTACAAATTGGCACCTATGCTTCAGTACCATGATATCAGATTTTGTCCCATTCTGGTATTTTCTATAGTCTTGTTCAGCATTTGAGAACATTTAAGTTATCTGTCTTTGTTCTTAGCTGTACAGATAATTTCTGAGATAGTCTCTGAGACATAATTTCTGAGACAATCTCTAAGTTTTCACTGCAGTATTTCCACTTTACTATTCATTGAGCTACAAAATGAACACAGTACTATTGCTTTTGTTCAGGAGTCAAAAGGTTCAAAGAGAGCAGGCCAGGAGATTTCTTTTCTACTCAATTTTATTTGAATCCACTGGAAATAAATGATTTCAGATATTGCCAGCTTTTAAAATAGATAAATGAGTTTCTTTTGCATTCAAGATCATAAATATTTTTATATATGTCTCAGTATAGTCAATTCCCCAAATGAAGACCCAAAAGATCACGCAAACAGTATTAAAATCTTAAGTTACTATAACTCCTAATGACACATTTGATTTTCCTTTTTCTAATTTTGTTATTGTAAGTTCCATCACATTTTCATTTCTCTGGATGTAGGAAGACCAAAAATGATGACAAAACGCAACACAAAATCTTGAAATCACCTGACTCCTAAAAGCATTTGAAAGGGCAAAAAATATTCTTATTTTTATGTTACTGCTGTTCTTGTTTATACTACTATTAAAAACATTATTTATGAGGACAATGTGAAAATAATGATGAATTTTATTTTGCTGGTATACCAGGCATTTCTAAATAAATAAAAAATCTCCCTAAAATATTAAAGCAAGGTATTTTTACCTCTTTTTAATGCTAAATTTAAAAAATCCAGATATTACTACAGGTCCAAAATTTGAGACTCCAAACTTCAAGAGTCATGTGGAATTATTAATTGATGTCTGCAAAATAGTTCTTGTAAATATTTAATTACCATTTTTCTCTCATTAGTAACTGAGGATAAACATAAATTCCTTCTTTGAAAAGTGCCTCAAGACAGATGGATAAACATTCTAAAAGCAAGTTAGTTGTTAATAGCCTTTGGGAGACCTTTTATAATAACTGAGCTGCTCCCAATCTGAAGTGGAGGGATATTTCCAAACCGAGCTCTCGTTTTGGCTAGGATTGAAGTTTGGTGTCTTCCCTAGGATAGTAGCTTTCCTAGCAGATAGGACTCCCATGGACAGCAGACAGAAAAGTCACCCTAAAAGGTATCTTGGAACGTTCCCCATGGACTTTTTTGATACCTCCAACATCCTGGTGATTGACGATTTTCTGTTGTCCCCTACATTTTCACTGTTTTCTAAAACACCTGGAAGGACTGAGATGCCAAAGTGCAGAGGAGAGGCATTCTCACTAAAATGAAATGTTCCCATTTCTGACCTATGCATGGGTCTCTGCATTAGGTCTGGGTTTCCTGATGTGGTGTCTAAGTCACCCAGATCTTAATCTTAACTAGCATAAAATGAAAAATAGTTATTGTCTTGTCAGGAACACTGTAATGTGCTCTTTCCTCTCATCTTAACCAATATAAAGTATTGATTCCTCAAAAATATCCATCAACTCAAAAATCAGCTCCTGTTCCTTTCGCCCTCTTTCTGCCTTTGGCAGAATTGGCATAACTGAAATTAGTCTTTTCAAAGGTGCAGTGACATTTATGAAAAATAAAAATCTGGAGTATTTGAGTGTGTATATATTCATACCACTCATCAGAATGAGTGATTATGACAATAACAATAACTTGTTTGCCCATTCTAAAACGTCTAGCACAACTTGCATTTCCCTGACTCTTATGTCAACATCTTATAGTGTATACATAATATTTAGGTAGATAGGGCTGAAGCTAATTGCCTAAAAACTCATCTCTAGTGCCGTTTCTGATATCCTGAGGTAGAGGAGACATCCTCACAGAGATGGTATTTAAGAGACAGGACCCATGGGCAACTGCATTAATATATCTTTTCAGTAGCTGTTAAGTGAGGAGCACCACTGAAATTCAGCTAATTCATGTTGCAGAAAACAAGAGAAAATCAATGTTATTTTGAAAAAAACCACCTTATTTGAGTAAAAAGTGCAACAGGGTAAATCTGTACTAGCAAATTCAACATCATCAGGGCAACGTTCTTGGAACTTCATTATTTTTCTGATCAATTGCTTAATATGGTCTGTGAATTTAGTCTGGGTGAACTAGCCCAATGCGAAGCGTTTCCTGAGCATTGTTTGGGCATTAGCATTGGCCAGTGAGTGTTCCCTATAGCCAGTCTGGATTTGGAATCACAGAATAGTTCTAAATTAATTTCTATTATTAATTTCATCCTGTTGGATGCTCAGAGGGCTTATCAACATGGATATAGCCAAACCATGCCAAGTGTGCTGAAGGCCGGCATTTGCACACTTGGCATTGCCTCATTTTCTAGTACAGATGCCATCATACATCCACACAGAATCATAGAATTGTCAGGGTTGGAAGGGACCTTAAAGATCATCTAGTTCCAACCGTCCCGCCATGGGCAGGGACATCCTCCAGTTCTTGTTCAAGAGTCAAATTTAGAAGAGTGAATTAACCACACAGAACTGGTTTCGTTTACCTGAGAAGGTGGGGAAAACAAACCTTCTGAGAGTGGAAAAATAGCAATGCTGGGAAGTCTAGGGCACAGATCCCTTTCTGAAGTGAACAACACTGTGCCAATCTGCATTAGCAAGAATCTGTCCCACAGTGTTTCAGAATTGAGATTCCTCCCAAAATCAGCCTTTGAAGCTGTATGTAGCCTGCTCTTTGCCTCTTTTCTTTTCTGTTTCTCCCATAGGTAATAAATAGTTTAGGGAGCAAATCTTGAATTTCACTATAGCAAAATGAATGTACTGTAAACTCTTCAGTGTATGTGAGTGCATTTATATTTATGTGCATGTGTGTATTTCTTTTTCTGTCTCCTTCCTATCTGTAGTTTGATCACTCATGGTTTTGGAACTCCTGCAATATGTGCTGCCCTAAGCACTTTCCAAACTGTTCTCAGTGAAATGCTGAACTACTTGGAAAAGCACACATCGCACAAAAACGGAGGCGCGGCGGAATCCGGCCAAGGACACGCCAACTCGGAGAAAGCCCCCCTGCGGAAAACTTCAGAGGCTGCTGTGAAAGAGGGCAAAACAGAAAAGACAGACTAGCTACATCAAACAGAATCTATTTCAAGAGAGTCTTGCTGCTGATATTTTTTTTAAATATATATATCATTGAGGGCAATTTATCTCCAGTGGACCAAATCCAAAAAAGGGGGGAAAAAAGAAAAATAAAAAGAAAAAATCAAAAAAGAAAGATTAAAACAGAGAGAAAGAGAGAGCGTGAGAGAGGAAAGTATTCAACCCTAAGAACAGCAGTGTACAGTAATTGTGTGATGAAATTGTCACTTTTTAAAAATTTCTGTTGCTCTAAACTACTTTTTCGTGCACGTAGTATTTGATTGTTCTGAACGATACACTAACACTGTTTTTTATAAGCACTTCTGGACTTGGCTGAGGTGACACATGAAATTTGAAGCATTTTCCTCTCTAGCAGCAGAGTTAGGGTCAGTGCATCAGTTGTGGGACACAAAGTTCCAGCGTCCTGACTTTGCTTGCATGCTGGATAGATTGAAAGAAGGGCTTCCTCTGATCCATTGGAAATGCCTGATCTGCTCGCCATTGGGAAAACAATATGGAAACCTGGCAAAAGAGGAATTCTTGGGTCATGGGACAAGTGAACCATTCAGTGTTGGGGGCTGCTCATCCCTGTGTAGGAATGTACAATAAAGCTGCACTCGAATGAGGCCAGAACCTGTTGGGAATCTGTCCTGGCCGTTCAAGTAGCAGTCATAGTGTCTCTTGTGAAAAGAGCATAGCAGACTAAAATGAAAAAAAAAACCAAACCAACACACCCTTGATAGTTTAGTAAGAGCCCTGATTGCTCTGTGAACTTTGGATTAAATGACAGCACAGGCTTCTATCATTTATCTTCTCAGCCCCTGGTCCCACAACACTGTAGTCTGCCATATCTGGGTCTCTGCTCAACAGGTTCAAAGCAGGCAATTGGAGTCTCCTTTTGTAATGCCTTGATTCGGTGATGTTTTCTTTTCTTCAACAGCTCATTTCTGCAGCTTTATTGTCTTTAGAAATCTAGCTGAGGTGCAGAGGTTTGACAGAATCCAATCACTTACCAAAAGGAAAATTAAATACAAGCAAAATGATAAATAAGACAGATTGACTTTGTCCACAACAGCTACGTGGTAACAACCTTGCTAAAGTACTACTGAAATATTACTTTCCTATCTACCATACATCCCTACACTGAAAACACTGAAACTGTAGTTTGAGCTCAAGCCTCTTTGAGTCAAGAGGTTTTTTCCAGCCACATTCTAACTTCTTCTTCACTTCATTTATTTTCTTGTTTTCCTGACATCGCTTTATTGAGAAGGTTAGGAGTGATTGGTATTACAGGGTGGGGTTATGCTGGCCATCTAAACTCCTTTTAAGATCAACAGAACAAGACCTTTTCTTCCAAGGGACAATTCATCTCTTCCTACGGCAGGAAAAAATGTAGTTGTTCACGTATAAGTGTTCAAAGCCGATTGAGATGTTTTAGGGTATCTAAGACAGTCACAGAGTTTTGACAGGTAAGACATGAAACTGATAGCAGAACTGGGCTCATGTAGAGTAGGAGCTGAAGGATCCCAGAAGATAGCACTAGATAATTATGGGTGGCCACTTGCACACTTAAGTGTCTAAGTTGCGTAGAAGGGATCATATGGAAGTGCCTATCATTCTCAACAAAAAATAGTCAGAATGTAACTGTGGCATTGTGCATTGTACATGACTACAACGGCATTAATCACCTTCCTCTCCCTATAATCAGTGGAAAGAAAAAGATAGAGTGTGCAGTTTATCTCACCTCAAAGTAAAGTCATGCCCCAAAGGTGTGTGCCTTTCTCAACTACTTATAAAGGAAGCCGAGGATAAAAGCACTCATACATATGCACCTACACGGTGTCTTTCTAGAACTAGCTAGAATGCATTACATCTTAGGTGACTAGCTTAGGATTTCTAAACTTAGGGACTATGAAAACTTGTCAAGGACATTTTACAGCTATGATGGAGGGAGTCACACTGAGTTAACAACATAAGCCTCACTTTCCAGATATATGCGAGAAGATAAAGCACTTATGGTATGATGTCATTCCTCTCAAGGTCAACAAGGACATTGCCATCTTGGTGAGAATACTAGCTAGGAACTAATATATAAGGAAATCTACCAAAAAAAAAAAAAAAAAAAAGAAAGAAATCCTATGATTTTGCTAGATTTGTCCTTGCTTACCATGGGTATATAACTTAAATATTTACTTTAATGCTATCTAGGCATCCTTTATGCATTAAAGAAAGTATGTATATCTCCATGGCACTTCACATCCTTAAGACGCTAAGATCAGCTAGGTGCCTAACAGAACTTAAAATTTACTGAATTAATTTCTCACTCCAGTGTTTCTGGAGAAGTGCTAACATGAAATGCTTGATCATCAGAGATATCTTCAATGGAAACATTGTGGAACTGTTCTAGAGCACAAAAAACTTGAGTGTGAATGTAGACAACCATGATTAAAATTGAAAAGAAAATTCCTTCTGCTTTTTCTGTTGCCCAAACTGAGGGAGAGAAAAGAAGAGGAGGAGGAAAAAAAAGTTTGACTGTGTCAGATACACTAATTTGCCACACGAAAATATACTGTACAAATATTTAATTGTTATCTTTTACTTCAAGTTGAAGATAAATTTAAGTTAGATTTTGATGGAGTGAAAAAAGAAGTTTTTTAAATCCTTTTCAATTTCCTTTTCCAAAAATCAATCTTCTGGAGAAGGAGGAATGACTGGCTGTGTACATTATTCTGTGAAACTGTTGAGAAAGCAGAATTTGTTACAATTAAGTTCAATGTCTGATATTGGAAATAACATATATACAGCATCATTTGAAATATTTACCTATTTATTATTTATCATTTGAAATATTTACCTATGTTCCAAGATTCCAACAATAATTTATTTCAAAACTCACAACTTTTTTTTTAACATAATCACTGTGAGCCTCAGCTCTGGAGGCAACAAACAATTTTTGACCTAGATTACCCTTTGACCTATTAATATTAACCTGAGCACTCTTGAAGCCCCAGAATTTCCAGTTTTTGATTTATTGAGCCCTACAGATTTTTTTATAAGGTTCAACACAGACCTGACTTCACCTTGTTGAACTGCCATGTATTCTTATCATTAAGTGGCTATCTGCATTTTCATCCCAATCTTTCTAGTTTTTTCCTTTAGTATCTTAGCGCATTTTAAAAGCAAAATTCTTTTTGAAAGGTAGCTGTAAAGTTTACTCGCATTCTGTTTTTCTGTTATTTATTCTTATCCATACTTAATAATTTTATTCAGGAAAAAAATAATTATTATTGCCTTTTTTCTACTGAACTAGCCATCAGAGTAGTCTGGTGAGAAAATGTTTTTAGTCTTTAAAATTTGAACTTTCAGTGTTGTTTTAGGCAATTAATTCATTGATGTTCTCAGCCCTTTACACTTGCACAATGTTTTCATATTGTTTCTTTGTATTTTCTTAGTCCATGATGCTGTAAAAATGTTGCCACCTAAACCCACAGTTATTGATCAGGTCAGCCTGAAAGAAGGGCATGATTGGAAGTTACTGGGTACTCACAGGTAGCAAATTCAAGCATATTTGTACCTTTTTTACTTTGAAATTAATCTGATGGGGGAAGGAGAGGGGGAAGTTCTTCCTCTGAGAGAACACGGAATTGTTTATCCCATTCAGGTCAAAACTAGCAAAGGAGTACAGAAAAGTGTCCAAACTTCTGTGGCTGGGGCAATGGACCATTATGATTTTTGAAGCCCCCAAAATTCATAACTCAAATGCTATCTGAATATTTGGATCCTGTTGTATTTCACCCCATTGCTCAGCTCTGTATGCATTACTCCTTCCCCACCACGAATCTCAAAATACTTTAAGCAGCTCTCTGAACTTACATATACTAAATCCCGACATATTTGACTCACAAAGACCAGCCATTGTACTTGGATTTATTCACAAATCACTCCTGAAGTAAACACACTGACTAACCACGTCTTTCTTTCTAGAGCAAGGTGTTACTCACTGTGATTACAAACAGCTTGTGCTGACTAAGCTTAGAAAGTCCCTGGCAGAGGTAAAAGTGACATTCTCACCTTCAACCTCTGCCCTAAAATTTGGATCTCTGTTCACACAACCTCCATGAGTATTAGTACATGGCAGAGATGTGTAGTAAAGGGAGAGTTTTATGCAGATGATTAGAACTGGAGCAGCATTCACATGGCCCATAAAGGGGAGTGAACCGCATCAAGCAATGACGACCCTACTACCTACAACTGAAGACCGTCAAGAATTTTGTCCTTCCTGCTGCCATCTTAAACCCTAACTCCTATCAGGTGTCATTCTGCTGCCTTGGAGAACTGGCACAAGGGGTGAATTTGGACCTTTAGTTTACTTCTTTTTTAAAGATAAACTCCAATAGTCATTAGGAAAAGACTTCAGCTCTCCAGATCAACAAGGAAACCACTCTTTGAAGCTTCTCTTTAACTTTTCTTAAAAACAAACAAACAAAAATATCTGCTACAAAGCAGGCACAATGTATAGTCCTTCCGAATCCTGGACCTCTGTGTAAATACTTCCCCAGCTCATCTCTTCCTTTGAACGTGACTCAGTGGCACAGCTGCGGCTCACAATTTTGCAGCAGAGCTCAAGAAGGGCTGCTTTGTTGTCCTAAGAGCAAATTTTTCTAACTGCTTTTTTTTTTTTATGTTGTTGAGTTTTTTTGTTTCCTAACACCAACAAGCAGTTTTGGTCTTAGATGTCTTTGGTATCTAAAAGGGCTGCTGATGAATTCCAAGGTCATTTGACTTTCATTTATCCTTTGGAGAGATAGTTACATTGCTATAATTCTTTATTTTTAAGGACAAGAAAAACAGCGCTAATAGAAGACACAAGCGTGCAACACAAGGAAGAATCAATAAACATAATTATATAGGAACTGTATTTATAAAAATGTCCTCTGCCTCTGCCCTCATTACAGGTTCAACAAGACTTCAGGTACAGCTGTACTTGAATGGGGGAGGAAGATAAAATCATTTTCTTTTGCCAGGTGAAGGTCATTTGGAGAGGTCTGATCATTTTTTATTGCTGTTCTTTAGTTTGTACAATTTATTCTGTTCTGTACAGCAGCTGTTGTGATTGTATTTAAATGTGAGTGCGCACTTGGTCACCAACAAACAATGTCCTATTTATTGGTTTGGGGGTTTGGGTTGGGTTTTTCTTTTCCTTCTACTTTATTGAATTTAATTTATAATTCAGTGGTGAAAAACATAATCTTTTATATTTCTATTTCCTATACAAGCTACCTGTTTTACATGAGTCTATGAAGATAATGACCACATTTGATCAAACATTTCACGGCAATAAAATCTATGTTGATTTAACCCTGATTTATCTGGTCTGTTTGTTTTGGTCTGTTCTCTAACATATAAACTCTCAATAATTAATATTAGACCTCTAGTCTTCCAGGAAACACAATTTACCAGCTGCTATACTAAATTCCTCTGGTCAGTTCTGTATATGCTCCTCTCCAAAGTCAGAGGAAACACAACTGTGACAAATCAGTATTTTAAATACAGTCACATGAGATGTTACCCCTCCTATCTCTCTTCACTTTGGTGTGTAAACTTTCCACTCACTCCATTAAAACAAAAAGAAGATAAACCCGCTGTGATTTGCAGAAGTGCAGTGCCAAAATACATGTCAATGTGAACAAGCAGCCTCTAATTTGTAGACATTACAACATACAAGAAGATAAAAAGGAAAAAGTAATAGGGAAAAAAAAATCCATCTTTCAGATTTTATATGTAAACTGCATATAGAGAGCAAATTTGCATTCAAAGTAAATGATGAGGCAAAAAAGAACCAAATCTGTAAAATGCTGAGTGTACTATTTTCTCAGAATTAGCAGAATTGATGACGTATATATGGTAGTATTTGTCCATATGTTCAACAACAGAACTCCCACTTACATTAAGGAGGCTGAATGTTGCCTTACATTTTGCTGGAAAATGTCATTCAATTTCTAGATAGGCACCAAAAGACAAATCTAGCATAATGTCTAACCTCTTGGTTGCTATTTAGGTTCACTTTACCGCAGAAAACACATGAACAAGAAATCAACAGGAACTTCAAGACTCAATGGAAAGGGCATTGTGCCCTGGGCAAAGTTTATGTTTGTTTGTTTGGCGGGTTCTTTTTAATGAAAATATATTTTAATCTGTGGTGTATAAATGCAGCAACTCAAAATGCTCAGAAAGCTTTTGGAGAAAGGATTACACCACAGTATGGGATGGAGTTCTGCTCATTTAGGATCTGGCACACTAGGCAGACCTACACAAACACATAGTTTGTTGTCATTTTATACCAACAGACACACTGGAGGCATGATTCAATCACCTGCATATGAGCATCAAGTGACATTTTAGACAGCCCAATCTATCCTGCCTGGCTTCCCACTGCTTCTCCAGATGGATCAGAGTCTCACAGTTTCACCATATCTGTCATAGAATCATAGGATCATTAAGGAAAAGACCTCTAAGATCATCTAGCCCAATGATCAACCCAGTATCACCATAACTACTAAACCATGTCCTAAAGTGCCACATCTACACACTTTTTGAACACCACCAGGGATGGTGACTCTGCTACTACTTCCCTGGGCAGCCTGTTCCAACGCTGCACTATTCTTTCAGCAAAAGAAATTTTTCTTAATGTCCAATCGAAACCTCCCCCAGCCTAATGCAATCCCTTCTGTGTATCTTGAGTATTCAAGGAAAACTGAAATAGCTGTAAACATCATCTTTCAGCAAGTGTACACATACAAAATAGTCTTTATGCACAGTAGTACCATTTTGTTTCAGTGGCTCATACATAGGCAACTGCTGAAATTTCTGCAGCGCGGGAGCACTCTGCTCGGTGTCCACCTGCCACTCCAGAAGAGAATGGACTTCCCACAGGTCCTTGTGGCTCCGTTTCAACACTGTATGTAAGTAATTGATGGGGGGAGTAAAAAAGACAGAACCAGACTCTGCTCAGTAGTGCCTAGTAACAGTACAAGAGGTGACGGGCACGAATTGAAATACAAGGAACACTATTAAAATATAAGAAAAACTTTTTTACTGTGAATTTATTTTAACTCTGGGCTAGGTTGCCCAGAGAGGTTATGTAGTCTCCATCCTTGAAGACAACCAGAGGCTGACAAGAAATGTCCTGAACAGCACATTCAAGACAATCCTGCTTTGAGTAGGTTGGATGGAGTAAACAATCCTGAGAGACCTTCTACAACTTCAGTTAGTCTATGATTCTGTGAACACTTCGGACTCAGTTCAGTCAACCACACACAGGACCTAACAGGTTTTGAGATAAATGAGGTATCCTGTTTAGTATGGCTTTTGCAGAGAAGATATATGTCACTTTTTCCAGCCTCACTCTGATTTCTTAGGTACTTCAGTCCATGAATGCATGAAACTGTGAAAAGAGCAGCTGCCTTGCATCTAGTTACATATCGGTACCTGTGTCGATGTGAGCCAATGTACTGACACCATGTGCATCACATACACAAACAGCTTCATCATCTTATGAAATTCAGCTTCCACATCTAAAGTCTTGAACTGGACATGTAATGGCAAGAGAATAAGTCCCATTACTGTTATCACCTAGAGCTATCGAGGTTTCACATGTGTTTTTTTTTTTATTAATTATTGCATTTAACATTCCCATTACTGTTATCACCTAGAGCTATCGAGTTTTCACATGTGTTTTTTTTTTATTAATTATTGCATTTAACACAAATATTAATGAACCACTCTAGGCCATCATTATGGCCAGCTAAATTAAGGAGTTATCAAAGCACTGAGCCTTTGAAAATTAATATGCAGTATGAAGCCAGTAATAAAACCACACAGAAAATTTGGAATGGTTGGTAGAAAGAGCATATAAGTGGAATTGGATGCTCTGTGAATAAACTGCTGGAAGTATGCCAGGATATTACTACTTTGTTTGTCAAATTTGGAACTTGAATAGAAATGGGAAACCTTTTCCTTTGAAATTTTCTATGATGTGAAAATAAAAATGAAAAACAACCAACCAACCCTTTATTCACTAGGAAAAAAAAAAAAGTTGCACAATGAACTGGGAAAAGATGTGTCTGGAAAAGAACTTTAAAAGAAAAATAGCAATTTAATTGATGACAATCAGACTGAAAGGAATTGGGATTAAGTTCCCCTCTCTTTACTCCTATCAATTAAAACAAAAAGTAGAAATGTTGTATGTCAAAACTGCTTTTGAAAATGCACTAGAACCTAATGCCTGTGGTGTCATCAAGTGATCTGAGTTAAAAAAAAATCTTACATGTCTGCTTAATGAGCTAAATATACTGTTATAGCAGAAAAAATTCTTTGGATCCAGTCTTGCCAAGTTGGAACAGAATGAAGAGAGAGGTATGACTGACCTTTGCCTACTTTTCATTGCTATCACTGCATTATTCTTTAACAATCTTTAAACCACCTTTCACTGAGCCCCTAAACAAGACCACAGCTTTTGACAGGTCTCTAATTTTAGACAGAGCTAGACTCAAGATTATTGTCTTGAGAAAAAAATCAGCTCATCTCAAAAATGATTGCCACATAGACACATGCAAGAATATACATACAAAGAATTGTTTTTGTGACAACCAACAAACTTAGAGCAAAGCTACAGCAGTGGGAAATGAAGAAATCACAGATGAAGTTCTGAACCATTTGTTTGGTTAGTTGCTTGGTTGGTTGATGTGTGGTTTTTTTCATGACACTAAACAATTCTTGGATTGATCTCTTGTCCTGAGCCCGAATATTACAGTCTGGCTGTTCCTGTAGAATTAAATTTTATCCACAATGAGACAGGGAAAGGTACCTAGCCTGTGCTGAAAAGATGTTTCCAACAAATAACCAAGGAAGCATGGATTCCCTATCAAGTGGTGTCTTCTGCAAGACACACAAGCAGCAGGACCAGATGTTCTAAATGCTCTTTCAGCTATTTCAAACAATAAAAGCAGTACTTGAGGCAGTGAATATGTTTTGGTCTGTATTTATTGGTACATATGCTTGCAGTTCTGCGTGCATTTTCTTGCTAACTGCCTGCCAAAGCTTTAGCTGGATTCTATTTAGTACTCAGTAAGCTAGGAAGGCGGAGATGGGTTTGAGTATTCAATCTCAGCTGCTATTAGTAACTTCTGAGTAGCCTCTCTCAGAGGTCTGTGATCTCAGCTTTCATAAGCAGCTTCTAGTCTCTTATGTGCTCCTTTAGAGCAATTGGTTATGTTTGATTACATAAAATGTTCATATCAGTCACTTTTGGTGCATAGATAATCTCAAACTTTCTGCAAAGAGCAGTAAAGACTCTTTGCCCTGAGGAAGATTATTAAAAATTTTCCATAAAATATCTGCAGATAGTTTAGATAAGATAAATGTGCCACTTCAACTATCAATCAAAACCATATAGTAAGGGGGCCAAATATGAAGCCAAAGCCAGAAGAAAGTCAATGACTCATTAGCTTTTGAAATAAAGTATTCAATTTTTTATTTTATAATGTTAAAATTAGCGTTACAGAATTGTGATGTGGATGTCCTGTAGGTCCTATGTCACATCCATCCATATTTCTTGCTAAGATCAGAGGAAACTTCAATGGGGTGCACATACCCAGACTCCAAGGTGTTCACATGAAAGGCAGCATCTACTGTAGCTTCTGAGTGACCCCAAGACCAAGGTAAAAGAGTCCCACTTCATAGACAAACTAAACATGAATATTATTCAAGTGATGATGATGACTATCAAGCAACATGATCTGTTTAACAAAGTAATATAAATTAATAATAATAATATTTTTGATAATAATAAATTAGAAAGACTACAGACAATGTGTTTAGATTCAAAAATGATAAAGATTTCTTCTAATTTTAGTTGCACTTTAATACTTCTTGGGATGAAAAAAAAAGGTCTGATTCACTGAATACTGTTTAAAGATACTTATATAATGTGTGTCTATTATTTACAATAGGGAACAATGGGCTTTCTTTTGTCTCCTCTAACTGCCAGTTCAAAGGGAACCTCCTAGTTTCTTGCTTTCACCTAGTTACAGAATACCCCAAAAGAGACATAATTCATTGTATTTTCCAATATCACACTCTATGCTTGACTTCTAGTTATCAGTAGCTTGGGGCTATCTTAAGGACCATATTCGGCCTTTACTTGAGTCAATAACAAAATCTCCATGGACTTCAATAGGATCAGGATTATCTCCACACAGCTCTGGTTATTAGCACTATTTTTGTTCTTGATTCCGCAGGACTTCTTCTTGTACTTCTCACAACTGCGGAATTTGCAGAATGATTTCAGCTTCTGCTCTGTAGGCAATGTGTAATACCAATACAAGGAGCTGTTCAGATTTCATACCCATGTTGGGGGGACATGGTAGCACAAGAAGACGAAACGTTTCTTTTTTTTCTTACATTTAACACCTGTTTGTTTTCAATACTTCATATGAAGTCACGGAAAACCACTGTTTTCATTTGATTTCTAGGTTCGCAAAACCTCAAAATAAGAAAAAAAATCCTGTTTTTCAGGTGAGATTTTCCTTTAAAAGTGTGTCTGGATTTTGCTCTATACACATGAGTACATGAGTTAACATTATAATAGTATATATTGGTCTGATGTAAGAGCAGTATCAAACCAGATCAGCAGGTTCAGTAACCTGTCTCTCACAGAAACTATTACTAATGCCTCAGAAGATAACAAGTGCTATGAATAAGAACAAAGAAATACCTTTGTCTGTGGTTGCTCAATATCTTAGAATAGGATAATTAGAGGAGTTTCCAAAGAAGTGATCAGCTGTTTGGAAAATAAATATTTCTTTTTTTATAACTTAGGGAAGCATAAAAGCTAATTTGTTGTCAAAATAGAAAAAATATTAACAGAAAAATCCACATAATTAGACGCTTAACCGTCTGGGATCAGTGCTGTTCCTGCTAATGGATTATCTGACTAAGGACTCAATTAATAAAAAAATTAAAGGAGGATAATATAATTAATACTAATCAATATGGGTTTACAGAAAATAGATGTTGTCAAATGAACTTGGTTTTCTTCCTTTTAATGGGGTTACAAATTTGAGTGACTTCTAGACCACATTTGACTTCCAACCACAGGGACGTTGATTGCAATTCTAACAATTAGACAAAATGCTAAATGCATTAATGGATCTAAAGCTATCTATTTGAAACTGAAATGGATGGAGAAGAGAGAACAATGACTAAGCATGTAAATTCCTAATAGTTTCAGGTTTCAGTTCTTGCCTTGACATTAATTTGTATTCTCATCAATGAGAATATATAACATCACTGATGATAATGCTTGTAAGTGACTGAAAGATTACAGGAAAATAGATAAAGGGGAAAAATGTACCATGATCTAGATTGTTCAACAAGCTGGATGTCAGAAAACAACTTATTAACAGAGAGAAAAGGAGTTTGTACCTAAGAAAAAATACATGTATCTTCCCTACAAGATGGTGGAGTCTGCTCCGGAAAGCAGTGACTCTGAAAGGAAGTTGTTGGTCATAGGTTACAATCCACCATGAGCTTGAACTTGAGGGCAGAAGGGCAAGAGTGTCTGGTGTCTAAATAAACAAAAGGATATAAACAAAAGGAGATATATGTATGACCTTCATAACAGTCATGTTGCATCTGTCACAGATGTGAGACAATGACAGATGGAATATTATGCTCCTTTCTGATATGTCCCTTTCAAAAAAGCACTTGGTGAACTGAATGGAGTGATGTGGCATCGTTGATGCCATGACCAAGCATTGTCTGAAGCTTTGCAGAAAAGGACTTAGGGGTCCTGGTGTGCACCAAGTTGAATATGGGCCCTTCCCACAAAGATGGCAAAATGGTATCCTGAGATGCATTTGGAGTGTTGGAAGCAGATGGAAGGTGATCCTTCCCCTCTACTCAGCACTGGTGAGGCTGCACCTGGAGTACTGTGTCTAGTTCTGGACTCTCCAGTCCAAAATAGACTTAAGTATATTGGAAAGAGTCCAGTGAAGGACCACAGAGATGATTAAGAGTCTGAAGCATCCCTCATACGAAAGGCTGAAATAATTGGGACTATTCAGCCTGAAGAAGTCTCAGGGGAGATTTTATCTATGTATATAACTACCTGAAGGGAGAGTGCGAGCTGGATGGAGCTGGGTTCTTTTCAGTGATGCTCAGTGCCAGGACCAGAGGCCATGAGCACACACTGAAACACGCGAAATTCCTTCTGAACATCACAAAAAAACTTTTTTACTGTAAGAGTGACCGAGCAGCAGCACAGGTTGCCCAGAGAGGCTGTGAAGTCTCCATTCCTAGAGATATTCAGAAGTCGTCCAGACACGGCTGTGGGCAACTGGGTCTAGATGTCCCTGCTTGAGCAGGGGGAATGGACCAGATAACCACCAGAGGTCCTTTCCAACTTCAGCCAATCTGTGATTCTCTGAAGTTAAAAACAAGTCACCATACAATGAAAGACACACTTAATTTATTCACCTTTAAAACGTGATACAGAGAACTGAAAAGATATATCCAAACAGAAGATTTTACTAGTTTAATATTCAAGTTCAATGAAACCTAGAATGGAAAACACATTGGTATTTTTATCTGAGATAGTGATTAAGAAAGGAACAACTCATTAAGTTAGGCAAAGATTTTACATCCATGGCCTTAAAAACTACAACCAAGATAGTATTATCATTAGTTCTTCTGCAAGGTACACCACATCTCATTCAATAGTTGATTCATGGGGATTTTCTGTCTCGTGTTCTTCAGGAGTTAGATTAAATAAATAATTGCAACTTTTGTTTCTGTGAAGCTGTGACCATCCCCCACTTTCCAGTGTTTCTGGAGCTATTTTCATGACTCACACAAGATAGATTGGCTGCTTTACTTTATACTGATTCCATATTCAGAGGATGTACAAATGGAAAACCCTAGAGAGTGAGACAAGCTGACTAAACAGGCATCACCATTTTCACAGGAGATCCTGAACAGCATAAGGGGTTTTGACACTGTGAGGAACTTCGCTGAATGCAAATGTGGAGGTTTTTGCTGCTGCAACGTTGATCCCTTCTATTTTTTTGTCAGTCAAGAATCTTGTCATGGTTTGACCCTGACTGGTAGCCACATGCCCACACAGCCATTCACCCCTCTTTCTCCACTAGAGAGGGGGAGAAAATATTTCAAAGGGATCAAGGTTTGAGATAAGGACAGGGAGATCACTTTCATTTACCGTCCCGGGAAAAACAGACTCGATTTTGGGGAAATTAGTTAGATTTGTTAAAAGAACCAAATCAGAGAAGAGTCATGAAAAATAAAAAAAAAACCAAACAGATCGTAAAAGAGAAACACCTTCCCCCCATCCCTCCCTTCTCCTGGGCTCAACATCAACCCCAATTTACCCCCCTCCTCCCTCTGAGCGGCGCAGGGGGACAGGCAACGGGGGTTACAGTCCGTCCATCTGATGTTGGTTCCTCTGCTTCCTCACTCCGGAGGAGGACTCTTCACACTTCCCCAGGGCCATTGTGGGGTCCCTCTCATGGGAGACAAGCTTCATGCTCTCTTCTGATGTGAGTCGTCCCACGAAGGGCAATTCATCACAAACTACCCAACATGAGACACCTCACAAGGGGCAACCCACCCCTCGTGAATCTGAGGTGCAGTCCTTCAGGGGAAACTGCTCCAGCGTGAGTCCCCCACGGCGTCACAAAAGTCCCACCAGCCAACCTGCACCAGTGTGGGCATTCCCCTCTTCCACGGGCTACAGGTTCCAGCAGCAACCTGCTCCGACGTGGGCTTTCCATGGGCTACAGCTCCCTTCAGGCATCCATCCACACAGTGTGGGGTCCTCTGCCCCAGGGTGGACATCTACACCCCACCCATAGGCTGCAGGGGGACAACCCTCTTCACCATGGTCTTCACCATGACCAGGGAGGGGATCTCTGCTCTGGCGCCTGGAGCTCATCCTCCTCTCCTCCTTCTTCACTGATCTTAGTGTCTTCACAGATTCTCACTCCTCCATCTCTGTGCAGCTGTAGTAGCGCAGTTCTGAAAAATATTTTCACAGAGTGTTCCTCTCCTATCACTCTACTGATAGGCTCAGTCTTGGCCAGCAGTGGGTCCTTCTTCAGACTCAGGGGAAGCTTCTAGCAGCTTCTTGCAGAAACCACCCCTAGAGCCTCCGCCGCTACCAAAATCTGGCCGTGCAAACTCGATACAAATCTTCCTAATGTCCATACCTTTAAGACGTGATCAGGTTTCATTTAATTAATTATGTGATAAGGGCTGATGATTTAAAGGGAGCAAGGCAAACTAGAATGGAGCTTCAGTAAAGAAGTAGGTCTGGACCAAGGTCATGTACATGAGAGAAATACAAGTAGGTCTGGGAGGGGGAACAGTTCTCCTGAATTCCAGTCTCCCCTACGTGACACTGATTAAGGTCCCTTCTTCTATATCCCATGTTCAAGAATTTTTCTGTTTTATGTTTTCACTGGAGTCTAACAGATTCGTTATAAACCTAGAAAAAAAACTAGTTATCAGAGATTAAAAAAAAGCCAACTTTGAAATAAGGCTGGTCATTCAGAGAACTGTGAAACTGCTCTTGTAATTTCAACACGTAATAAAATCCAGTCTAAGGCGCCTGTAACAAAGGTGGCTGAAACATTTACCTATCTAATTGGAGAAAAATGATGAAGACCAATGTTGGCAATATGAAGTAGTAATTCTGTAAGCCTTATTTTAAGGAGCACTGTCATTGTATTTTTAGGAAGATATTCTGAAACTCCATAAACAAATCTGAATTTTAAAGTATACATGCTTGAATTCTTTTCTAGTATAGATTCTCTTCTGGTAGACAAATAGAATCATTAGATGTTCATTTCAAAACTGGAGATGGGAGAAAGGTTTAAATATGAATTTTCAACTTTCTTATTTTTATACTGGAGAGCAAAATGTTTAATTTCAAAGCTGTTAAAGTGATTCATTTACACTGGCTCATTCCTATGCCTTTTAGGCAGGAAACATTGACTTTTATTTTGCTTTGCATTCATAATAATGAAAGTAATGATACACAATTACCTTAGGATTACAACTCTAAATTGCATGTTTATATTAATATTAATATTAGTATCATATTTTATCACTAGAATTAATATTGCTTGGAAGGCAGTGAGGATGCAGTTAACCTAATGCAAACAATGAATTTGTGCCTAATTTTTCAGAATACATCTAAACTGTGTGCCATGAGTCCCACTGGCACAGAATAGCTTGTATTTGTATTATTAAACTCAATCTCTAAACTAGGGTGATCATAATTGATCCGCCTCCCGGGAATAGTGTCTTTTCTGACCCCTAGGCTGTGTCTGGCAGCTGCCTGAAATTGTTGACATGGGCCAAAAACATGCCAGGATCCTGTGAACCATTGACCAGTAGAAAGCCAAGCAATAGAAATATTCCTTGACAGAGGAGAAGGTCTCTGGGGAGACTTTATATTGACCTTTTAGTACTTAAACAGGACCTCCAGGCAAGATGGAGAGGGATTTTTTAGAAGGGCACATAGTGATAGGACAAGGGGTAATAATTTTAGACTGAAAGAGAGTAGATTTAGGCTAGATATTTGGAAAAAAATCTTTACAATGAGGGTGGTGAGATACAGGAACAGGTTGTCCAGAGAAATTGTGGATGCCAGCTCCCTGGAAGTGTTCAAGGCCAGGTCAGAGCAACCTGCACTAGTGGGAGATGTCCCTGCCCATGGCAGGGAAGTTGGAACTAGATGATCTTTAAGGTCTCTTCCAATCCAAACCATTGGGAAGGGAAGGGAAGGGAAGGGAAGGGACTTAAACTTCCTTAAACTCACAGTTAATAGCAATTTTATCTCAGGACCCCACTATTACTTGAGCTAAAGTCCCTCAAGGCCATGGTGAAGTACAAGTTGCAATTTTGGGAGCCTGAAATACATTTCCCCTATAGTTTGCTGACTTTGCTATGTCTCCTTTCATGTACCCAGATTTTTTTTAACTCCCTAAAGCATCGCCTATGGTCACATTATCTGAGCACCTACTGCCAGAAAGCAAGTTAAGAGAGTGGAGGAATTAAAAAGAAAGTGAGAGAGGGTGGTACTATAAAGAAGAAAGAAAATATTCTCAAATCGGATAACAGGCCAGGTCTTAATTTTTCTTCTCTTTCCTTAAAACTGATTAACTCTCTCCTGACATGAAATTTTGGACTCAATGATCTTAAATCTTGGGTCTTTTCCAGTCTAAACAATGCTATGATTTAAATGCTGTATCTTGAGCAAAGATAATTCACTCTACAGACTATGTTCTAAAATGTGAAAACTGTATTTCCTTGTATAAATATAACTTATTCTTTATTTTTCAGCCAAATCACATACAGTTTGTATCCACATAAGCATAGCTGAATAAATTGAATAAAAATGGAATCTCTTAACTTTCTGTCATATTAAACATTCAATAAGACAGAGACCTTTTTTTAATGGCTACAATTTATCAATTTATGACTCTATTTAAGTACAGGGGCTTTTATTTGGGAATGGGAGCAATAAAGAAATAGAAAGTATATGCTTTATGCAGACGAACAAGCCAGTTCCAAATGTGTCAATATTCCAGCTAAGGAAACTGAAAGATATCCTTACAAGTTTGGTTTTAAATTTCAAAGGAAACAAGCTTAGCAAGTTTTCTCTGTGTTTTGTTTGGCTTCTAGAAGGAAGCAGTTTTAGAAAGGATTAAGTTACTTTCAAAAGGTGGATATAGAAAGGAAGTTTTGGGTCCTAAGACAAGGAGACACAAGGCAGTAACATGGAGCAATTCCAACTTGTATGAGGGGACAATACAATATCAGCAAGACTTTGCACTCTCTGCCTTAGGGAGTCAACACTTAAGTGAAGTTCACTACCCTTGTCTTAAGTCAAGTGCCTACCTCAGATCAAAATAAAAGAGATAGTGACATGAGAAAAAAAGACCTGAAACACTCTTCATTCTTAACCTGGGAGATATGGTTGTCATTCTTGCTCCAGAGAGTTTAGAGTATGCAGAACAGTTCTGAACAGGGGATGCCAAAGCTGCACCTAGGTGGTTGGTGAGGCATCCTACACATTGCCTTAAGGTCTGGTCCTTGCTGACATCATGTACCCAGGTTTCTTCCAAAAGAACATGTAATACAGAGGAATAAAACACATGTACATAATTAAATGTGAGTATCAGAGTTCTCCTCAGTACGGTAATACAAAAAACACCTGGAGGGGTTACTTTCCCAAGTAGACCACAGGTTGTGTGAGACTTGGCCAAATTTAATTATATAAAGGTCCTTTCCAATCTGAATGATTCTATGATTCTATTCAGATATTTCTCCAAATACAGAATAGAGTTCTGTTCAACATGACTATATTTTTGATTGTATCAGTGTGGCTTTCCTGGCTATGAGTGGATATTTGTTATTACTAGCTCAAAAATCATGCTGTTAATTTGTACCTATCTGCTTCTTGAGAATACTCTCATTCTAAAAAAAATACCAAATTGCTGAGGTGTTGTTTTAAAATTTCCTATCTACCCACCTACTCTCTTCTTTTTCGTTTCCTTTTCTGTGTAATTTTGCAGCCATTTGATGATTTTACAGTTGCTGCAAAAATAAGCAGCAGAGTGTCCTCTCTCTCAGCTGGAAATATTTACTAAGGATATCTTCAGTGTCTCCTTGTGGTAAGGACTTGGATTTACATAGAGTTGCCTCTGATTGTCCTAAACTCCTTGTTATCATTGATCCCTTGCAATTCCTCATCATCTCAGGATACCCAGATGCAGAAGGGAAAGACAAAGAGAAAATCCCCAAACAAAGGCAGCTGGACTGTCCTCCCAAAAACCAGCTAAATGTCTTCAAGCATATTATGAACTATTTGCTAACAGAACTCCTGTCTTACTAGTAAAAAGAAGTCCAAAGCATTCCCTGAGTTTGCCAAATGTAATAAACATACTCCTAGAACTGATAGAGAAAGAGACAAGAAGCCAACTGATGGAACTTCTGTCACTCTTGAGTTGTTCATTACTGCGTCACTGATGCAGAGATTTTTGACTCTCTTCCCCTTTTAGTAAAGATCAGGAATCACAGAGAAGACTCTGCTAACCTTCAGAAAGGTATTTCTGTCCTTTCTTTTCACAGGTGGGTAGTGCTGATGGTTGAAGTGCTCACAGTAGCCTTTTTGAGCCTGTCTGCTCCTATACACGGTTATTAAGAAGTTTCAGAACGCTTTTAAGGGAAGACGTTACATACTGAGTTACTGCTTCTGCCCTGTGCTCCCTGGCTGCAAGCAGTGCTACAGGAAGGTTGACATCCTCAGGACAGAGGGATGTGGGTCCTGATGCCCCGGGGTGACTCCTTCATCCTCATCCTGGCTTTGGGAACAGCCTGAAAGTGTTTGTGGCAGAGGGTGACCCAGGGAGGTCACCAGTGATGGGAAAGCCCACAGGGTTATTAAATGTGACAAACTGTTGGACCTGTGCCTAGCAGCTCAGCACATGTGGTTGAACTTTCTTAGCTTGCTGGAAACTGCTTCTGGCATCTACAACAGCTGGCAGCAGTGAGTGGATTTGGTGATGTCCCTCCACAAAGAATGAGCACTGGAGAGTGTGAGAAAACGTAAAATGATGGGGATAGACTTTTTAGTAGGGCCTGTAATGATGGAACAAGAGGTGGTGGTTTTAAACTGAAAGAGGGTAGATCCAGACTAAATACAAAGGAGAAATTATGACGAGAGTGGTGAAACACTGGAATAGGTAGCTCAGAGGGGTGGTAGATGCTCCATTCCTGGAAACATTCAAAGTCAGTTTGAATAGGACTCTGAGCAACTCAATTTAGTTACAGATGTCCCTGCTCACTGCATGGAGGTTGGTCTAGATTACCTTTAAAAGTCCCTTCCAACCAAAACCATTCTATGATTCTATGAAATTCCATGAAAAATGCTGATTATATCTTTAGATGTAGTATCATAGAATCATAGAATGGCATAGGCTAGAAGGGACTTTAGAGAGAAACTAGATTTACTAGCAAATAGGAAATTGGATTTAAGAGTTGAGTCTTGGTATCATTCATTTTTTTAAAATATATGTATATATATATATAAAACACAGACCAGAGCAATGATTTTTATAGATCCATGAATAAACAGGCAGTAATCTCCATTTTGAGATACCTACAATATTATCATTCTTTACCCCATGAATTAAATTACAATAACCTTTTTAATAAAAAATTCCGAATTATGAAATAGACGGAAGGTCATATGGAAAACACAAAGTCAGGTAAAAAAAGAGCTTGTTTGCAAGAAAAAGTATCTGAAGCATGTCAGGAAAGATTGCATTTTTAGGTTGTCAGAAACCTTGTTTTACACTAGAGCCTGTAGCGAGCAGCAGAGGGCGCTGAGATAAATGGT